>NC_079912.1:664513-727235 GCF_024868665.1 Triplophysa rosa | reverse complement strand
ACTTCCATTGGATGAACACAAAGCCACAGAGACATTCCTCAAAATATCTTCTGTTGTGTTCCACTGAAGAAAGACTCACATACAGGTTTACAAACACATGAGGGGAATAAATGATCCGTATTATTTTTTTTGTTTATCTATGGTAAATCATGAGTTAGAATGAAAACAGAATTACCAGCCCCATATCTCCATCTTTAGCCGCAGCAATGACAGCCATCATCTGAAGAGCTTTTAAATCGTGTTCATCTCTCTCCAGAATTCTGCTCATTTCAAGTAAAAGCACTGAATCACATCTCAAACAATCTCATTGAGCTTTAACAGGTGTATATGATTCAGATTACCTGCGAGCGAGCTCTTCAGTTTGTTCCCAGTCACGCAGAGACATAAAGATCTTCATCTTCAGATTGAGCGCTGGGACGAAATCTGGATGAGAAACTATGATCTGATTCACAATATCAAGAGCGCACGGCTGCTTCTGTTTCGCCATGAGAAACTCAACCTGTGTCGAGAAACATTTCAGTCTCCCTGAGGTTCATGAAGAGTTTCTGTACAGAAATGAAAAATCTCGCACCTTTCCCATGAGCCCGAACACATCCTCAGAGTCCTGACCGGCGCTGTCGAAGTAACGGATGGCCTGAGGTTTGTTCTCCGTCAACTCAGATGTCAATATAATCCAGCCCTTGAGGACAAGCCCCTAAAAAAGTTGATAATAACAAAACCTCCCTGTTTAATAGTGGATTCATCACGGTTTCATCTTCATTCATCCGTCACACAAACCTGTGGGGATTTATCTGACAGCTTCAGCAGTTTGTTGATGCAGTGTCTGGCTTTGACGTTCCGGTCGAGGATCCAGTAAAGCAGAGCTGCGTAATACAGCGCCCTGACACCTGCTGTTGAGCCCGACAGCTTCAGGTCAGAGGTCAGCGCATTCAACGCCTCTTCATCTGAAAACACAGAACATTCTGCAATCCACGTAAATCCAATCCCTGATTCAGTGTGTGTACAGGAGACGGGTGTTACCCAGAGTCTCACGGCGTCTGTGAGCGTTCATGAGAGCTATAGTTGAACACAGAGAGAGGTGAGACTGATCCTTCAGATGAATGAGATCTCTCATCGCCTCCTGCGTGTCACCTGTGACAGACACCAGCCGTCATCGACATCAACATTTCATTCATCACTCTCAGATAGTATTATCACTGTAAATATAATCACCATGACCTACAGTTGTGATCATGTATAGGTTTCACAATGCTGTCAGAAAACATCAATCACACCTTACCTTCCATCAGAGATCCAACAGCTTTGATAAACCGGAGCACAGGATCATTGTTGTACAGTTGTAAATATTTCTCAGCTGTATTTATTGCGTGTCTGAAGTACTTCTCTCTCATATAATATATAATTATGGGCTGTATATTAAACAAACACCAGTTATTTTACACGTTCTACTTCCATTTCTACTATTCAAAGTTTAAATAATTATTATAATAACATGAACTAAATCAACATCTTCCTCACCAAACACGTTGCATCGTTTTCTGCCATGTTTTCTAATCTTAGGACAAACATCAAACAGCACCACCTGTGACTTTAAATAACGGAGTTCAGCCGTTGCTAAGCAACCGTGGTTACACCTGCACAGGGATAATAATCTACCGCAGTCATCTCACATATCTGCTCAATCGATTAGTCACGTCTGTTCACAGAAAAATACCGTGTCACGAATGTTTTTGTTTTTTGTTATTTATTTGTATAACGTTGTAATTTCCGCTGAAAATGTTTACAACGATCAAACGAAATAAAGCACGAGGAGACTTTGCGATCATGAAAAATATTAACGCAAACAATCACACGTTCGACCAGCAGTCATTGGTCGAAAGGCAAGCAGGCGTTTTACGCTCCTGGCAACGTCAGCACGCGTTGATGAATATTCATGATCCGATCTCGTGCTGCAGTATGATTGGTGCTCGTTACCGGCGACTGCAGTTTCACCATGGGTTTGATTCAGAGCGTGTTTACTGCAGAGGGCGGCTATCACGTGCACGGGGTAAATACAAGATTTCATCGCACATTTCATTAGCTTTACGATTTTTGATTAAATAGACGTGGATTCGTATGATTTATAACTGATTCAATAACAATAAGAAAGGCTTTTCATGTCCTGTAGTTTAGACTGGACAACAGTAAACAACACCCTTATGGAAAATGAAGCAGGGTTTTATTATAGTAAAAGTAGTCATTGTTTTTGGAGGATTTTACTACAAACATCATGGTTAAACTATGGTTCCTGTAGTAAAACCATGGTTGATTTTCATAAGGGTAGGAAATGTGCACTGACCTTTAAATGTGTCATGTCTCTTTTTTTTAATAAATCTCTTTGGCATTTCATTTGTCAGATTCAGGAGAACTCACCAGCTCAGAGAGCCGGACTGGAGCCCTTCTTTGACTTCATTCTGTCTGTAGGACACGCACGGCTGGTCAGTTTCATACGCATTTCTATATTTATCAGCATCATGATAAACTGAAGATGATGAAGGAGAACCAGAAATCAGAAGTGATGAAGAAGATGCTCACTAAACAAAACAACTGTATTAATGGTATTGAACGCATTGTGTGTCGTCAGAATAAAGACAACAGTATGCTGAAAGATCTTCTGAAGGCAAACATCGAGAAGCCTGTGAAGATGGAGGTGTACAGCAGTAAAGTGCTGAAGATCAGAGAGCTGGAGGTCATCCCCAGTAACATGTGGGGTGGTCAGGGTTTACTGGGCGCCAGCGTTCGATTCTGCACCTTTCATGGGGCCAGTCACAACGTCTGGCATGTTTTGGTGAGGTCATGTTTTGGTTTTGGTTTTATTTTTGTCAATCCAAATCAATGCATTTTTACAGTCACAGTAGAGTCCAGACGTCCACTATTAAAAATGATCCTGATTTGCAGTTTAATAATTGAACACAAATCTGTTTATTGCCGATTATGAGTTCTCAATTTGGGTAACAAGTCTCCGCATGTATAAATCACAAGCGGCCTATAACAAAACCTGATGATCCATATGATTCCTGCAAGACTTGAAGGAATAGTTTAGCCCAAAATGTTTTGAATCAGTTTGGTGTTGAATGTGTTCGTAGGATGTGGAACTCAATTCACCGGCCGCTCTGGCTGGACTGAAGCCGTATTCAGATTATATTGTTGGTGCGGATCAGGTGCTACAGGCAGTAAGATTTCTACATCACATTCTGTGAATACACAACGATGTCCTGCTGTGATGCTCACGCTGTGAATATTCTCACCCACAGTCGGAGGATTTCTTCACGCTGATAGAAGCGTCCGAGGGGAAAGCATTGAAACTTCTGGTGTATAACACAGAGAGAGACGACTGCAGGGAGGTTCACATCACTCCTAATGGAGCGTGGGGCGGAGAGGGAAGGTACGCACAGGCCAATTAAACGCCCCCATTTAACATCTTTTGCACCTTTTTTCTTTGTCATTTTACACGTAATGCAAGCACACGGGATTAACAGAAAACATGTTTTACTTACTGGTGTTCTGTTTAGTCTTGGTTGTGGCATTGGGTTCGGCTACCTGCATCGCATCCCCACAAGATCGCTCGCATCCTCGCAACAACAACAACAACACGACACCTATCCAGCATCAGAAACCCTGGAGGAAAGGCACAGTTCTGAAGTCAGTATGTCCAGGAATCATTCACATCTGTAGAAACCTTTAAAGACCTTCACTAGTTATTCTTGACATTCATGAATTTAATTCCAGACATTTTTAGAGGATTTCTCGGATGCGTCGGGCTGTGATGTGACAGCAGACGCTTCTGGGCATAAGACCGACTTTCAAGTTTCAACACCATTAGAGAAACAGTGGGAGTTCAAAGATGTCTGTAAGCTCAATTTTTAAGAAGGGATGTTCAATATTGTTGACAGTATATGAATGTTGTTAAACGGCTATCACAGACGTGTTTGAGACGACATCTGTGGATCTTTCATTGTCAAAGATGATGACGACGGAGTCTACAGCCGTGAGGATGTATCTGTCATCATCAGTAAGTATCAGAAGGTTTTTAAAAACAATAAATGATCTTATTCGTCATGTTTCATTTGTTGACATGTTTTCTCATAAAGGCCGCTCTGAAAACAGCACGGTCACAGCAGACGTCCAGAAGAATGACTCTGGGATCCACAGTGTTGAAGAAGGACCTGTGACTTTAAATATGGAGGCAACGTGCGATGAGATGAACACATTTCCACAGTGACATCAAGCCACGCACGCATCATCACACCTTCTGCTTCATATAAATAATTATGAAGATTATATATTACTAAATCAAGCAACTTAATTGAAACTATTTACTTGTATTTCCACGGTTAACATTGAAGATTACACAGAAGTCAATGCAGTATTCATTCAGTTAGATGAAGCGTGACTGTTGTACGCAATCCTGCTTTATACAATGTTGTTGCTTGAAATTCTAAACTTCATGAAAATGTGCAGTTTCTCTGGGCATAAAGACCAAAAAATTGAATGATGGAGGAAGTTGCATCAACACTTCACCCTTATGCACATGTCATGAATCTTAAAAATAAGCTTAATTTCTTCATGCAAAGTATAATGTGTATATATACGTGTATATATATATCACTCCTGTGAAATCTGATTATATCTGTGATCTCTCTGGACAGACTCTATAAAGACTTTTGACATGAATGTTGCTAAAACAACTCAATGAATGCAGCAAATGCTAATTATTTCATAAATATAATGTTAGTTAACATAAAATCTTACATGTACAGTACAGGACAGACACACACACACAGTGTGAATTTAAAGCCATACTGCTGAAGTGCTGTCTGACATGTTTATATTTGGCACATGAGTATTATTGAATCATAACTCGTAAGAGAATCCAGAGTTCTCACACCAGTCAGAAACACCCAACACTTACCTGTGACATGATGACATATGCAAACGCAGACACTGCTTTCAGCTTCTGAAAATGATAAATATACAGAAGTTAAATACAGAGAACAGTCACAGGTGACCTGCGGCATTAACTTCATTTAGTGTTATACCAAAAATAAAATAAATACTTGCACAGTTAATGTCTACTGTTTTATACCAATGCACTTTAAATAATGACATCATCCATGTAAGCATCATTTCAATGTATTTCAGTTGTCAGAGAGTTCCTGGGATCAAATAATACACCGTTCAATAAATGTGAGCTATGAATAACTGCGTCGGAGCTTTGTGTGCTCAGATACACTCCTATTAACCTTTTAATGGCATTTCAAATTTAAAGCTATAATGAAATGAAAGTGTAAATGACAGGTACTGTATGTCAATATTTCTTATTTTCATCTCCTTTCTTGCCTTTACTAGCTAATTGAAGCTGCACGAATTACGAAAATGTAAAAACAGTTTAAGATGAAATATAGCAGGCCCCAACCTGACATCTGAAGCTCTTTTATATACGACCTGATGATAAACAAAAGATCTTGAACGCAGGGAGACATCAGAAGACAGAAATGAGAAACAAACACAAAGTCAATGTCACATTCGATGTGATTTCAGTGACATCTGTCTCTCTGTCACAACTCTGAATAAAAAAATAAACTGTATTCTAACTGGTTTATTAATGGTTAATTTATTAAGCTGTTATTTACCCAAAATATACTGCATATAATTACAATCAACGCAGGAAGCATAAATACAGAAGTCATGGACACTTGAAAACCTTCTCAAGATCTCTTTAGTCTTCGTTTCAACATAGCGGTGTCATTTGTAGAACTATCATCATGGGCTTATCTCTAAACTAAAGTCTGATTATATACATGAATACACGTCGCTATACTGTGCAAATCTTCTCATGATTGACAAACGTTTGCAGAACACAGCTTTCGTTTTGCATAAATTAAAACACATGAACCGAGTTTTGCCCTCCGGTGACATTTGACCTTGCGCATCATTCCTCACAGAAGCGAAATGAGTTAGAAACATTTAATGGAATAGTTCACCTAAAACTGATTCGTGGGTGAATTATTTCTTTAAAGAAACTCTTTCACCTCCGTCAGTCACGTATGACATGAAACAGCACCGTGTTGATGATCCCGTACATTTTCTTCAAAAGAAAAGAAAACTCCTCGTGAACTACAAAATAATTACAATATATGTACAGAATGAATGCATTGATGATCACAGCACAGTGACAGATGCATCGTGGGAAAAACGTTCTTGGAGCACTCTGAAGAGTTTTCTCAGCTGTTCAGCAAATTGAAAGGTTTCTTCGCTCGGGATCCAGACCGCACGCAGTCTTCCGCTTTTTGACTTTCTATTTTCCCAGCATGCTGCGGGAAGGATTGCACAATGTCGTTGGCAACAAACACATCACTGGAATGTAAAACGAGAATAAAAATCAAGCAGTCTGACACATCCACTATATGGCATCCATCGAGTTCACGCTAGGAAAATAACAAACGTCTTACTGGAAAGCGTTCAGGTGGCATATTCCATACGCAAATAAAACAAGAGAACAGGGAGACGTGTTTCTGTAAACCGCCCTTCCATTCGTCAGTGTCCTTCCCGTTTCCATCCTGATGGACATGCGTGATCGAGCGGCCCGTGAGTGGAAGATGATCAGACAGAACCAGGAAGTGCAGGTGAGCGTGTGCTTTGAATGTGAAGTGTAACGAATGGATCTGCTGGGTGTTTCCATGGCGACAGCACGGGGGCCGATCTCACGTGGACTTCTGCCGGTAGTGAAGCGTCAGGTCACCTCCACTTTTCCAGATGAAATGTTTCACCGTCCGCAGGTCCATGTTGGGGTCCAAAATCTTCCAAGAGGAGCAGAGAGAACACATTTTTTGCAGGACTATTTTTGTTTGTGCATTTCTTTATTGACTGTTCATTACAACGACTGGAAGTCATGTTTATGTAATTGAGAAATACGTCAACACTATAATACACTGTTTGAATAAGAACTGGTTTACAATACACTGGACTATTTATATGAATCCATTGGCCTCAGTTTGTCTGATCAATATCAAAAAATCTGTTCAAGTCTTACTCTTAAAATCTTATTAACATTTTATTGGGTACCACTAGTGGGTCAGAAATGATGCCATTCAGCTTTCGGTTACATCTATTTTAAAACAGCTTTCTGAATGTTATGCTAGCTTTTGCTGTGGACTCCAGGTTTTGGATTTTGTTATTGTGCACCAGGGTTACTATTGTTCATAAAACTATTAGATTTCTTAGGTTACTTAAAATAAAATTAAATATAGGCCTAAATATGATTTGACACAGAAATAAGTTTAAAATAAATAAATAATGAAAACAGAAATAAATCAAAACTAGCAAATAGCAAAAAATGCTAGAAATTAAAAATATAAAAACAAAAGCTCATGAGAACCGGTGATTTTTCTACCTGATCTTGACAGAGCAGCTCGATTTTCTCTTCTGCGAGAACCGAGACGTCTTCCTCCTCCTTCTGCTCGCTGGGTTTCTCTGCGGCCGATCCGCCCGTCTGTGACTCGCTGTCCAGATTAATGATCTTCTCATAGACGTGTTCCATCACCTTCCTCACCTGTAACATGTCACTGGCCGACAGCCGATCCCTGCGCGCACACACACACAAAGGCACATGCTCATTCATTTCTGTTTGTGTAATGTTGTGTAAATATGATTGTAACCCATTTAACCCATTGTTAAAATCAGGACTGAGACGCACTTCTTTAATGTCTTTGCTCCAGATGATGAGTGAGGCTGGAGGTAGAAGGGGATTTTGTTGAATTTGGGCATGTTTTTCTGTAAGACAGACCGAATTAAGTTATATTAACATTCTTCTTCAACATTATCAAGAGGTTTTTTACATGTAAAGTGTGTTTTTATAAACGTACGTCCACTGTGATGTCGATGACCCACTGCGGGACGGTCTCGTTCAGTAACATGGACTCAGTCTCACCTCCCGAGTCACGACACAACAGCCTGCAGCAGACACACACAATGATGATGTCATCACATTATCTCATCCCACAGAATCGACACAGCTGAGATTAAACAGATCGGTACAGACCGGAATAACGTTCTGCCTCCCGCCTCACCGAAGATGACCGGCGTGTGTGCTGGAACCTGGAAATATCCGTTACCTTTCTGTGTCCTGCTCTCGTGTTCACCGTTCACTAAACGCACATCAAACATGTTGTCCAGGATCCATTTAAGAACACACATTCACCGATAATATCAAAGTCCTCATATTTAGGTAACTTCTTCATACAATAACATAAGGACGAATAAATGGAGAATGATATGAATATTACCGCTGGCATGATTCAGTTCTGTGTCCTCATCCATTGGGTTGATGTGTGTGCGCGGCCAAAACTCCAACAGAGCCTGAAGCAGCAGACCGCCCAGATTCACTGCAACACACAACAAAACACACACACGTCTTCATCTGTATCGTGTATTTACATCCTAAACACATCCTGTGTGTGGGTCTGATCTGATCTCACGTTTGGGGTCTGATCCGTCAGGACTCGTGAACCCCGCGTCTTTAGCCGAAACCCAGGCGGCGAAACAGTCGCTCTCATCTAATGTTATAGTCAGCATCTGTCAATCAAACATTATAGACAACGTCTAAAAAACAAAACATGAAATACTCAAATGTTTAATAATGTTTTAATGAACAAATGTTTTATTATGAAGCTCAATGACCGTGACATACCCCTGTTTTGAGATCCACTGAAAACCAGTTGGGCACATAAACCATCTTAAATCTTTTTTTGATTTCTTCATCAAACTCTGTCTTGCCCAAGTCTTCAACTTTACACGCCTGCACAGAAATACAGACATGAGAACCGAAATCATCATCATGAGATTAGAGGGACACGTGTGTAAACCTCAGTCTACCTTCAGCACATCCCAGTATGCCACGCTGTTATTGGTGTCTTTGGTGAGAATGTGTCTCTTGTCATTCAGAATGTGGCACTGAATTATACTGGCTCCACCTAGAGGTCAACACAAGACATGAACGTGACGTCACCATCAATGTAACCTAAAGACACATCTCAACATCCTGACTCTTGATAAAAACTTAAATGTGTGTTTCCCTTTCAGAACTGGCTCTGACTGTACAGTTTCTTGTTAAAGTCCCAGTGAAATAAAAAATGACAACGCTTATTTTTTCATGAAATATTGCAGTGTTTATTGTAAACAGTTTGTCAATGTGGCTCATTCTCTTTTTTAAATTCGTGTGCCCTCATAATCTTCAATTAAAATCTGAAAATGCACTTCCGTCTTGTCATGACTATCCATCTTAAATGACATGTGTTAGACGGCTTGGGCGGAGCATCCGTTAACTCCTCCCCTTCTACTGTCAGTCTGCTCCCAGTTCCTTTCCAAAACACACTTGCTGTTTTTATACATCCAATCAAATTTCAGAGAAAGACGAAAGCCACGCCCACTATTTTTCTCATTCGAAATTCCATTTCATTTGGAAATGTGTCAAAATACGGAAGTAAAGATGATCGCAACTTCCAATTTACGGGGGCTTTAAATATGTAAAAGCATTGGGAACCAGATAACACGCACGTTCATGTGTACCTTTAATAACATGCTCAGGCTGTGTGCACAGTGGTGTCAGTGGAGTACTGCAGTCATTGTCATAATCCCCCGACGCTCGGAAATTATGAATCCCCTTCAGAGACTGAAGAAGAACAGAGAAATATTACAACATGACAGAGAGAATCATTTACTGTATGCAAATATATTTTAATCTACTGTCACTGTGCTGTAGGATTATTACTGTTAACTAAAACTATTTATACCATGGTCTGTTTGAATACTTGATTCTGATTGGCCTCCACGTCGTGTATTAAAACGCATGGTTAGCTGTGGATTATCCCTTACTTATAATACATTACTATTAATTCAAATGAGATCAAATATAAACATAAATATTATTTAAGAACCTAAACTAAAAGAAAATAAGCAATGCTGCCTGAAATAAGTATAACTGAAAAATAATTCATTTGAAATATATAAAAACGAAACTAAAACTAAAAAGGACTCAAATCTAAATAGCCAATTAATAAATTAAAAAAGGACATCCTTAAGAAAACTAAAACTATAAAGAATAAAAGCTAATACAAAACGCCAATAAAACCACAATAAACAAACAAAAAACTCAAGTAAAACTAAAATCACTGGTGCAAAAGCACGTCTTATGTAAAAGCTGCAATAATCCTACATTTTTTTCTTATTTCTATACCGTCTGTAATGCAAAAAAATATTTTCAGTAAAGCTGAATTGAACACTTTAGAAAAAGCAACAACAATGAATTTTACAACAGCATCCTTGCTCCAAACGAAACCGTACGATTGATACTGACACTAATGAAATAAGTGAAGGTGCTGGCGCATACATCTTTCTGAGTGACACTAATGAATGACCCTTATACGTAAACGAAGATGCTGCAGACTACTTAGTGCTCATCTGCACAGATTGAGGGCAGGTGTACGCTTCAGCTCGCGTCACGCCGGACACCAGCTGCACTCACCCATTTATTAACTGTAGACTTGGTGGTGGAAACCCAGATGGCAGAATGTGGTTCAGCTGACCTGTCCAACTCCATCTGAAAGAGGTCAAACACACATTCACACTTCAGCAACTTTACCTTACTTCATACTCGCGCTAGACGCGCACCTGCCGCCTGGATTTCTGCTTGACATCGTCTGATTTACAGTCTATTCCAAAACCTAATGAGGTGCTTGTGTTGACAGCATTTTAAAGCATCACTCCTGATTTCACCACCAAACAAGGCCATCCCAGAATGCTTTGCAATAAGAAATGCCGATATAAATAGATCTATTTGAAATAAGAGTCACAAAAACTCACTCATGTGGTCTTATAAGGCAGCTGTCGATGTTTTGGAACACAAATGTGATTTTTCAATACGCAGATTCTGTCACGTTGAATATTTGTAAATCAAGTCTTTCCATTTCACCTTCAACACGGGTGCTTTCTCTTCACATATGAGCACACGGATGTCCGGGTTGCGAAGGTCTGTGCAGTATATCTTACGGTCACGACCTCCGGAGTAGACGTGCGTGAAGGCTTCATTGACCTGCAGCGCCCAGACGCCCTCATCGTGAACGCGGTACGTGGCGATACACCTCTGCTGACCCAGTGACCAGAGCCGAATGGTCCCGTCTGAACTTCCTGAAAGACACTGAGACAACACACACAAGAGCTAAACGTAGCACTCCTGACTCATTCTGAAGACAAACATCAAAACTAGATTTCACCACAAAACTTGAAAGTAATACACATTTATAAAAGTGATAAGTGAGGTGTGACGAGAACTCGTGGCACGAGATCTCGCGAGACCAGTCCAATCTTGCGAGATCTTGTTCGTCTTCAGAATGAGTAAGGAGAAACACAATTTCCTCACGCAATTGGCATGATGGAGTGCTGGGCTCGAAATTGCGACCATTTTAGTCACATATGCTCCCTATATTTAACCTGTGCGACCTCAAAATATATTTAGGAGCATTAGTGTGAGTGAGTGCACATTTTGTTGTGGTGTGACCTGTATTCATTACTGTACAGAACACGCTAATAACTGCACAAAGTATGTGTGAGAGCTAAAGTGACGCCGGCCCGGCTATTCATAGACAACGTGATTTACCATCCCGCTGCGCTACTTTGCCACCGTCTTTCTATGTAAACAAGCTAGATGGACGGGTTTCAACGTTTGCGCACGGCCCTTGCATCTGCAGCACCTTGTGCATAAGCATGAGTGTTTACAGCGGTTCGTGCTGCCAGCAGCTGAGCTGACTGTACCACAAGTTCACATTACATTATTTGAAAGGGGTCATATGGCGCGAACATGTGTTGTTCTGTGTCTTTGGTGTGTTATAAGTTGCCTGTGCATGTATTAGACGTGTAAAATTGCAGAAATGAAAGTGTGGGAACAAAAGATGTATTCTATGTAAAAGCGACTGCTCACCCAGACCTGCCTGAAACACCTCGTGTAGCCACACCCCCACAAATCTACATCAGTTGGTGGTCTGATTTGACTAAGACCGCCCAAATGTAAACGCAAGTAAGGTGGGCGTACCTGTCAGTACAAATGAAGAGGAACCTGATGATCCAAATATGGTCAGAGGCGTCACATTTCCCTCACACGCTTGCAGTATTCCACCAATCACTACGCACTGGTCAACTGGCCAATCACAGCACACCTCGCTTTCAGAGCCATGAGCTTTGTAAAGAATCTGTGCGTTTCAGAGAGGCGGAGCAAAGAGGAGATACAAACATGCACGGTGTGTGGAAAATACAGCGTTTTTGAACCTTAAATCGTGTATACACATTGAGTTACATCTAAAACAAACCATAATATTCCTTTTAGCCGTGTCATATGACCACTTTAAATACATTCACAGGCAAACCTCTTCAAAAACCTCTTACATATGTGCAATATGAGCATAAAACAATGTGTTTATGTAGTTTTAACTGTTTCTCTGAAGGCTATGAGGGTTCAGTAAGTGGAGGAAGGAGGATTGACACTGTGAAATGGTCGCCACCTCTGTTAACTCGAGCACTACGCAAAAGCATATTGAGAAAACAACCACAGCTCTTTACTAAAATCTGCACCCGATAAAGGGGTCATATGGCGGAAGTACGTGTTTTTCTGTGTCTTTGGTGTGTTAATTGCAGAAATGAAAGTGTGGGAACAAAAGATGCATTCTATCTAAAAGCGAATGCTCAACCAGACCTGCCTGAAACGCCTCGTGTAACCACACCCCGGCGAATCTACGTAACTTCGTAACATGATTTGACTAAGACCGCCCAAATCTACACGTAGTTAAGGTGGGCGAAATTGTAAATCTCATTGTATCGTCTTGTCAGTACAATTGCTTTGGAACCTGATGTTCCGAATATGGTAAGAGGTGTTACATTTCCGTGAAATGCTTGCAGTATTTGACCAATCACTACGCACTGGTTAACTGGCCAATCATAGCACACCTCGCTTTTCAGACCGATGAGCTTTGTAAAGAATCTGTGCTTTTCAGAGAGGCGGAGCAAAGAGAAGATACAAACATGCACGGTATGTGGAAAATACAACGTTTTTTAAACTTTAAATGGTGTATACACATTGCGTTACATCTAAAACAAACCATAATATTCGTTTTAGCCGTGCAATATGACTCCTTTAAGAAAACAAAGCATACATTTTGTGCAATTACTGCCTGTCATTTAAGTTTGTGACAAAACATTTTGCAGTGTTTACATATTGTTTATTACTGCATAATATAATTCATTAAAATAGAAGTTTAATGTGTTTAATAAAGTACAAGTTGATTTTATAATGCCTACATTTTTGCATTTTGTGTAAAGGTGAATAAAAGACTATTTTTCCCAATATACAGTGGCAAGAAAAAGTATGTGAACCTTTTGGAATTTCATGGTTTTCTGAATAAATTTGTCATAAAATGTGATCTGATCTTCATCTAAGTCAAGGGTATTGACAAATAAAATGCGTCTAAAATAATAACACAACTTTTTTTGATCTTTCATGTCTTTATTGCGAACAACCAAAAAAACCTTGTAGTGTTTGTGGAAAAAGTATGTGAACCCTTGAGTTAATGACCTCAAAAAAGCTAATTGGAGTCAGGTTTTAGCACACCTGGAGTCTCGTTAAGATAATAAGTTTGGAGATGTGGACTACAGCTACTCTGACTGATAAAAACCCCTCAAACTGTTGGAGTTTGAGCTGCACAAGAAGAACATGCTTATGTGAGCCATGCCTCGCCAAAAAGAGCTTTCAGAGGATCTACGATCAAGAATGGTTGATTTACATAAAGCTGGCAAGGGTTACAAAGTTATTTCACTTTAGAAATTCACCAGTCTACCGTTAGGCAAACAATCTACAAATGGAGACACTTTGGGACTGTTGCTACTCTACCAAGAAGTGGGTGCCCAGTCAAAATGACACCAAGAGCACAACGAAGACTCATCAATGAGGTAAAGAAACAACCCCGAATGACAGCCAAAGATTTGAAGGCATCATTGGAACTTGCTAACATCTCTGTTCATGAGTCTACAATACGTAAAACACTGAACAAGCAGGGTATCCACGGCAGGACACCACTGCTTACTAAAATAACATTGCTGCAAGCCTGAAGTTTGCAAAAGAGCACATTGACACTCCACAGCGGTATTGGCAAAATGTGTTGTGGACTGATGAAGCTAAGATTGAACTATTTGGAAAAAAGCACGCAGCACTACATCTGGCGTAGAAAGGGCACGGCACATCATCATGAAAACATCATCCCAACTGTAAAGTATGGTGGAGGAAACATCAGGATTTGGGCCTGCTTTGCTGCATCAGGGCCTGGCCAGCTTGGAATCATTGAGGGGAAGATGAATTCCCAAGTATATCAGACCATTCTTCAGGATAATGTGAGACTGTCTGTCTGTACGTCAGCTGAAACTGTGTAGAAGGTGGGTGACGCAACAGGACACCGACCCAAAACAGAATGGCTTCAGAAAAACAAAATCCGCCTTGTGGAGTGGCCAAGTCCGAGCCCAGACCTCAACCCAATAGAGATGCTATGGATTGACTTGAAGAGGGCCATACACATGAGACGTCCAAAGAATATGACCGAGCTAAAGCAGTTCTGCCAGGAAGAATGGGCTAACATTCCTCCTCAACGATGTGCAGGTCTGATCCACAGCTACAGGAAGCGCCTGGTTGAGGTTATTGCTGCCAAGGGGGGTCAACCAGTTATTAATTCTGAGGGTTCACTTACTTTTTCCACTGCCATTTTGAATGTTGAATGAGTGTGTTCAATAAAAACATGAAAGATCAGAATTTTTTGTGTTATTATTTTTAGACACATTATGTTTGTCAATACCCTTGACTTAGATGAAGATCAGATCACATTTATTTTATGACACATTTATTCAGAAAACAATGAAATTCCAAAAGGATCACATACTTTTTCCTGCCACTGTATTTCATCATTGAGGATTTCTTTAAAAAAGTCTAAAAATCTCGTCTCGTTCTCGTGAGATAAGCGCCTCGTCACACCCCTAGTGATAAGCACACAAATAAGATTTGAACGAGTGTGACTGTATTCATAAAGCACACCTGAGTGCCGTCTCTGTTTAACAGCAGGGATTTCACATTGTCCGTGTGTCCCTTCAGCTTCATCAGTTTGGCACAGGTCCGTGGATCCCACACTCTCAGCACCTGACACAACCAACAAGAAAACCATACATACTTTCATTTACAGTGAAGGAAATAATGACTTGATCCCCTGCTGATTTTGTAAGTTTGCCTGCTTACAAAGAAATGAAAGGTCTATAATTTTTATGGTATTTTAACTGATAGAAACCGAATATCAACCAAAAAATCAGGGGGAAAAATTATATAAAGGTTATAAATTGATTTGAGCCCAAGAACACCATCCCTACAGAGAAGCACAGTGTTGGAAACATGCTGCTTTAGGGCTTTTTCTCTGCTACAGGTATACAGGATGACTTCACCGCATTGAGGGGCTGAGGGACGGGCCCATGTACCGTAAAATCTTGGACGAGAACCTCCTCCCCTTAACTAGGTCACTGAAGATGGGTCATGGATGAGCCTTTAACATGACAAAGACGCAAAACATATTGCCAAGACAACCAAAGGGTGGCTTAAGGAGAAGCACATTAAATGTCCTAGCCAGTCTCTAGACCCTAGTCCTATAGAACATCTGTGAAGGAGGCGAAAACGACAGCCAAGAACCCTTAAAGATTGACAGAGGAGTGGACTAAATGTATCCTGACACATGTGCAAACCTGCTGACCAACTATCAGAAATGTCTGACCTCTGTGCTTGCCAACAAGGGTTTCTCCACAAAGTACAAAGTTATGTTTTGCTTGGGGATCAAATACTTATTTCACTGACTGAAATGCAAATCAATTTATAACCTTTATATAATATTTTTTATATTCTGTCTCTATCAGTTAAAATAAACCTACCATAACAATTATAGACCCTTCATTTCTTTGTAAGCAGGCAAACTTACAAAATCAGCAGGGGATCAAATCATTATTTCCCTCACTGTATCACAGAACCATTTATTCTGCTTCAGTGGAAAGCTTTCTGAAGTCAACACAACAACTTCTCTAAGACAAACCTTTTCAGTGGATCCAGACACGATAACAGTCCCCATCTGATTCATGGCCAAACTGTAGATGGAGTCTTTGTTCCCGCTGAGAGACGACGCTGAAGCAGACAAACACACGTCTACAACACATCAACACATCACACAAACTGAAGTTTGATGTCTTATTCAGTGTAACTCACTGGTGACAGTGTTATTAGAGGCCGTTAGAGCCGTGAGCGTGTTCACATCCCACAGGAAGATCTGACGGTCCAGCCCTGCGGACGCCACCAGCTCTTTATCTTTAGCATACGCTAGCGCTTTCACATAATCCTGCACGAGCCAAACACAAATCTTTAGATTCATCATTCATTTTACATCTCAGACCGTGGTTTTTATTCATTGAAATGTCACGCAGACATGATAAAGTACCTTGTGTGTTCTCAGCGTTGACATGCAGAAGCCCTTGTGTGCGTTCCAAACCTTCACTGTAGTGTCTGAGGACGCTGATATCACTGGAACACAACACACACACATCTGTATAGATATCCACTGTATGAGAATGAAAATGTCAACCTTACCATGAAAAAAATCATGTTTTTACTATGCTAACAGCACAGATATCAACATTTAGTGGTTTAATTACCCATGTGAGGTCTCTCTTCAAGTTTTTAAAGCATTTGGTTATTTTTAGCGCATGGTTTTCTAGTCAGGTACAGTGAGGGAAATAAGTATTTGATCCCCTGCTGATTTTGTAAGTTTGCGTACTTACAAACAAATGAAGGGTCTATAATTTTTATGGTGGGTTTATTTTAACTGATAGACACAGAATATTAAAAAAAATCAGGGGAAAAAAATGTTATATAAAGTTTATAAATTGATTTGCATTTCAGTCAGTGAAATAAGTATTTGATCCCCTACCAACTAGCAAGAATTCTGGCTCCACAGATTGGTTATGTGCCTATATGGACCACAGATTAGTCCTGTCACTTTAAGAAAGTACTCCTAAATCAGCTTGTTATGTATATAAAAGATGCCTGCCAACAGAATCTGTATCTTCCAGTTCAACCTCTCCAACACCATGGTCCAGACCAAATAGGTTTTAAAGGATGTCAGCGACAAGATTGGAGACCTGCACAAACCTTGAATAGGCTACAGACAGAAGCTTGGTGAGAAGGAGACAACTGTTGGTGTGATTATTTGGAAATAGAAGATATACAAAATAACTATCAAATGCCCTTGTTCTGGAGCTCCCTGCAATATTTCCCCAATGGGGTAAAGATGATCATGAGAAATGTTAAAGATCAGCCCAGAACTACACGGAAGAAGCCTGTTAATGATTTCAAGACAGTTGGGAACACAGTTAGCAAGCAAAACATTGGTAACACATTGGTAACACGCTATGCCACAGTAGACTGAAATCCTGAAGCACCCGCAAGGTCCTCCTGCCCAAGAAGGCCCGCCTGGCTCGTCTTAAGTTTGACAATGAACATAAAAATGATTCAGAAAAGGCTTTGGCGAAAGTGCTGGCACTGCTGTGAGACCAAAATGGACTCCTGTGTTTGGAGGGAGAGAAATGCTGACTATGAGCCCAAGAACATCATGTCTACAGAGAAGCACAGTGTTGGAAACATTCTGCTTTAGGGCTTTTTCTCTGCTACAGGTATACAGGATGACTTCACCGCATTGAGGGGCTGAGGGACGGGCCCATGTACCGTAAAATCTTGGACGAGAACCTCCTCCCCTTAACTAGGTCACTGAAGATGGGTCATGGATGAGCCTTTAACATGACAAAGACGCAAAACATATTGCCAAGACAACCAAATAGTGGCTTAAGGAGAAGCACATTAAATGTCCTAGCCAGTCTCTAGACCCTAGTCCTATAGAACCTCTGTGAAGGAGGCTAAAACTCCAATTTGCTGAGCGACAGCCAAGAAACCTTAAAGATTGACAGAGGAGTGGACTAAATGTATCCGGACACATGTGCAAACCTGGTGACCAACTATCAGAAATGTCTGACCTCTGTGCTTGCCAACAAGGGTTTCTCCACAAAGTACAAAGTTATGTTTTGCTTGGGGATCAAATACTTATTTCACCGACTGAAATGCAAATCAATTTATAACCTTTATATAATATTTTTTATTTTCTGTGTCTATCAGTTAAAATAAACCCACCATAAAAATTATAGACCCTTCATTTGTTTGTAAGTAGGCAAACTTACAAAATCAGCAGGGGATCAAATACTTATTTCCCTCACTGTAGGTGCTATTTTCAAGATGGTCACATCCATAACGGTACATATTCACTTAAAATCAAGTAAGTATTTAAGGTTCTATAAAGAGGCATCTCTTCTCCATTTGTTGGGTATAATTGCTTCAGGTTCTTGCATTTTAATTCACAGAAATCCTACAATGTTTGTCGTCTCCCAAAAACCATGTCCTTTTTGTCACATCCATAACGCATGTTTAGATGACCTTTTTAATAATTGGAAATCTGTTCATAGACTGACATTTTTCTGATGTTTAGACTCTGTCAACAAGGCTTTAGTAAACATAACAAATACATTCTGTGAGCATTTTTATGTCACGTCCATAACGCTGCTGGAATTGCCCACATGCGCTACAGGACTCACATGTTTTTCCATTACAGCAGAGGACGATATCATTCACCCAGTCTGTGTGATGCTCCATTGACGCGATGTACGGATCCTGCTGCAAAACACACACGAAAACCAGTGTCAATGTTCCCAACACACCACAAAACTGATCAAATCAGTTAGCTTTTATTTCAACATGTTACTTTCACAATAACTTTAAGTTTTCAGCTATTTTATTGTGTGTGCTTTGGTCATTTATTTAATATTGATGTTGATATTTATTTGATTTCAGTTGTAGTTTTAGTTCAGTTTTTATTAATTCCCAGTTAATAATTGTAGTGACTAAACTTTATCTTATTTCAGTTTATTGCTAAGGCAACATTTCTAAAGACCATTTAAGTTTTTCTAGTAATATTCTGGTATTAACTAATATTCGTCTTAATAATAATCCTGGATCAGATAAGCCACGTCGAGATCTGCTGTAACAAATATACACACCTGTAACTTTAAATTGGGTGAGATTTGCTGATTTTATCTTGAGATCATCTGCCTCTGACCATAAACATCAGTTGCAGTGGTGAACTACATTACTCAGAATATAATGTAATCGTGTATTTACTGAGCGTGGGTCTTATATTTGCGATGTCATAGAAGCACACACAGTTGTAATGTACGCATCCACACTGGTTACCTTGTGCTGGTTAACGCTCCATATTCTGATGATGGAGTCTCGTCCAGCGGTGAAGAGACGGTTAAGAGCCGGATCCAGCTGTAGCGCGTTGACTCCATTACGATTATATTTCTCCACTTCATCTCTGATCACATATGACACCTGACACACAATCGATGTCAGAAAAACCAACACGCATCAGCACTGTTATTATTATTATTAGTTACAAAATGTGTTATTTCAAAAGCATACAAATTATCCTCACGATTTGAACAATCCATCATGTGTTATACATATAAAAATAACATTAACCTGCTGGTGACATAAAATGTTTAAAACATCATAGAATAGCACATTTTCAAATAATTAAAACACATGCAATCAACAAGATGCATGTGTTCATTAGTGATATATGCATACTGGACATATATGTTCATGTGCTCTGCATGCATTATCTACAGTTTTTGTATGGTCATGCTATGTAGGCCTATTCATACATGTATTCATGTGTTAATTATGCAGTTGTTCACACATGTTAGCTCAAATGGTCATCATGTATTCACACGTGTTCAGTCCGCATACTAACTACATTACGCTTTAATACACGTTTAGAATGCATACGTTCATACTCATAGACGTTCATATGGTCATGTGACGTTATGTGCCGTTTGTAACGTTAGCTCATGTAAGGATGTCTGACTGTCCCGCGCTTACGAGACGAGAGCAGGGCCCAAATCAGCATCTTAAATCACCCTAAACTACACTACTTCACCATCATATAAAACCAGATGCTCGAGTCTTCAACCCTAGTGAACACTCAGTAGGCAGCATTATGAGACATCTGACTCGAACCGCGCATGTGATGCCGTAAACTCCAGCTGTTGTTGCTCTGACATGCACTTTGGACGCCCCTAACCTTAACAGACTACAGAGACAGCACGTCAGATTTAAACACATCCCGGCCTCGAGTTCCCTCAGCGCCACACAAGCACTGAAACCCGCGCGCACAAACACCCGTCACACGCTGAACTCAAGTCTAAACACTAACATCACCACACAAACATGACACACACCGCACAAGCCAACACATCAGTGTGAAATATTCACCTGCACTTTCCTGCGCCCCGCTGCATTCTGCCTGTGATGCGTCGCCATCTTGCATGTTGACGCCGTGACGTCACTTCCTGCGCGCTTGGTGGAGGCGCGGCGCGCTCGGCACACGAGCCACCGGAATACTTGGACGAATTAATAAATATAGCGAATGACGAACAGAATAAACCTTTACAATAGAATGAAAATATGAAAATAACACAAATACACATAAATACAAAACACTGTGATGTGACTCAAAACTTTGTTTTACTGCATTCTTGTAGCGTGGTTTTTGTATGGTATTCATTATAGTTTTATAAAACCTCTTGGTACTTTTTCAGAGGGTTTAAGTAATTGCAATAAAAGCACTTGCATAATTCTGTAGTCGTTATTATCTTACTAATTTATTTATTAATCAACTTCTCTACCCATAAATGACGTTATATAACTTATCAGCGAAATAAAAATGTTCCAGTTGCTATTTTGCTGTATTATGCTAAACAGCTACGTCCTTTTCCCAGTATAAAAATGGCTAATAGTCTTAAAAATAAACGGTGTACTAACCTTTAAAAAGACGATCCAAGAACTTCTGTCCTGC
The DNA here is from genome assembly GCF_024868665.1 of Triplophysa rosa. NCBI lineage: Eukaryota > Metazoa > Chordata > Actinopteri > Cypriniformes > Nemacheilidae > Triplophysa > Triplophysa rosa. The sequence continues at coordinate 706,119 of NC_079912.1, read as the reverse complement.
CACGCTTCTCTCTGACCAACAGAGGGGGTCACAAGTTCATATTCCACATTATTCACATATTTACAAATATAAAACCCGGCATATGAAAAAAGCAATATGCATAACATAAGCAATCTGTTCTCTCATCCAGCTAAAGCACAGCTCACATCTGAAACACACGATGCTTTTACTTTTGGTGTTTTAAAACAGATGGTGTTCGACAAGAAGGCGGAACATTTGACTGCTGCTCTCAGATCAGTTCAGACCTGTGTTCCACCCTGCTGGTCTACACACGAACACTACAGGAGACAGAGCTCTGCTTTTCCACAGAGCCATAACTTCATGTGCTAGAGACTCTGTGATGTCTGTCATTGGGAATGCAACGGCACAGACATTCAGCATGACGTGAAGAGGGAATTAAATCCTGTTTTCTGTCTAACGAACGTCTGGATTCACTTCTAACTGAACTTGGAACAGTAAATGCGCACTTGCTTTTCGGCTGCTGGGGATTTTCAGGATGGCTTTACTGTGGCTCTTTCTGTTGATCAGAGGAAATGTGTGAACTCTGAAGTATAAAGCCGAACACAAGTTTCACATGTAAGTAACCCAGATAGTTTTTATCGTCTCTGTGTTGCTTTTAACTGAACATTCGATGTTCATCTATTAGAACATAAATAAACGAAGGAAGTTGCACATTTACCACAACATTACAGTTAATAACTGTGCGCAATCGCCGGTGCGCCTCCAAAGTCATTTTTTCGCGTATGACTGAATTAATTTTTAAAAGATTTAAAATAAATCAAAATGAATCCGAGTTTTACCGGGTTACGAAATTGCAGAATTTCTTCAAAAATAAGCATGTTTTATTATGAGTGTTTGGAGGAGTATCTATGGGAAAGATAAACGACGCCATTAAAAGTGAAATATTTCCTCATTTTTTAATAAACAATATAATCCTATTAAACTCGCGAGTCTTGTATCAGATTATGTTTGTTATTATGTGTGTGCGCTTTTACAAGAGCGTGAACAGGTGTGTGCGTCGCGTTCATTGCGTTCGCGAGTTAAGTCCGCTCTATGATTTAATTGTCGATGTAGACAAGTGTACGAAGCGTTTTTTGAAGCATCGTTTTCAGGCGGCAACTAAAGTCAAAAGACATTCCAACTTAAAATCGAACGCGTTTCTCCCATTGCGCTGCGCTCGCTGTAAACGACAACGCGTCTGGTCTTCAGAGACGGACGCTTCAAAACTAGACAGTGGCTGGTTTATTCACAGACAGTTTTTTTTTATTTGGATTCTTAAAATTGGACTTTAAAATCCACGAATTTTGACTTCATTGCTTTCAGCGTTCTACTACGCGGCTCGTTCATCACACCCTGCGTTTAAAGGCGGCTTGTTAAGTTAACATAGTTCAATAACTTTCATCAACGCGTCTTAAGACCTCTGCGATTAAGTAGGCCTATCCAAGATGATTTGGAACGGTAAGCACGGTTCCGGAGAGCTGTTGAAGGGGTTCGCAGCGCGCGCAAGTAAAAACGAGCCAGCTTCGCGCAGAATCCTCGCGGTCTTGTCCAAGGTGCTGAAATTCAGACGAGAACATTCTGAAATATCGCACACAACAGTCATTATTTTTTATTATTTGTAATATTATTTACCTGCTGAATTCGCACTACACTACAGGAGGAGTAGAAAATAAAGAAATTAGAAATAATTAGAAATAAACGCTCAATACGAACAACACCAACAAAACTATCAACACCACGAACGGCAAAAATACCGTAAATCATTGATCATCACCATTAGATTTATTAGTTTACAGTTGACAATTAATTTTAATGGTGATGCTGTACATTGTCAAACGTGTGTGTGTTCGTGTTGTTTACATGACACGATTCTTAAATATTAATATTTTAAAATAGTATGTTTGACTTGAAGCACATCATTTACACAGAGATAATCATATATTCGAATTGCCTGGAAAAAAACATTTTGTACCATGTTCTCTCAATGTTTGGATACAGCAGTGAAAGAAATGACATTAATACACATTTTACTAATAACGTATGCATTTTAATACATTTATATTTTATTAAAGAAAATAGTGTATTTAATGGTAGACACACATAGATCATGCTGAGCTGCAGGCCAGGTGTGTGTGTGTGTGTGTGTGTGTGTGTGTGTGAGCTGGGTTGGATAAACAGAGGTCTTTTTATTAACAAAGAGAACAATGCAGTGTGTGCTGATTCTCGGTGATTTTATGGTTATTTGCATGAGGCCTGTGTTAATAATCATCTCATATGACACATGTTTCTAATGATGATGAACAGGGAGTCATCCTTCATATCTGTCCATTAGTGAAGTCTGATCTCTGGGGATCTCCTGTCTGTGTTGACTGGTCATGGCTGTCAGGGCGGCACTTTGATTAAAAACACTTGCTGTGTGAATTGATCCACTGTTTTAGATCTAGCAAGCAGGAACTCTAAAATACAAAACATTTCTTTTATGAGTGTTGATAATGAGAAGCAGTGATGGTAATGCTTGAGACACTCTTGACTGCACTTCTAGTGTCCGGTTAGTCAGTTCATATCTGTGAACTGTAAACAAAGCGCTGATAAAAATGCTTGTCGTGACATCGAGGCCATGATGACCTTTGGCCCCCCGGGGGTCACAAAATGATCCGTTAAAGTGAATCAAGGACAGTGGTGTAGCTACCGCAGCGTGAGCGTTCTGTCACTCCACGAGTAACCTCCATGCCCACCCTTCTTTACTGGAAATGACCCGTGCTATCCGGGGATTTGTATCCCAGTCTAAGTTTAGTTACTGGACCCTTTTTGTCCACGAGGTAAAAAGCCACATTAGCGAATGGCCGTCACTAATCTAAGCTTTGAATGAAGTCTCTTGGGAACGTGGACCCTGCTGTAAGACCAATCCCTTCATCTCATTTCATTGATTACTTCTGTCCTGATCACACTTCAAATGGACTGTAGTTTCTTTTAAATGACTGTCTCGTGCAGATTGCCAATAACAGTCTGTATTGGGGCCATATTGTATATTTAGCAATTCAATTACTTTTTACAGTTTTGCATGGTTGCCAAACAGCTTTACAGTAAAAACAGTAAATTGTAAAATACTGTGAAATTAGGTTTCATATTAATTTGACTTTTAGAAATGTTGTTTATAGCATTTCCACTTTTTGACTGTTAAAACATGATGTGACACACGTTCATTGGAAAATCTATGGTTATAGCAACACTCAGCGATCAAGAGCAGGAATTAAAATTCACCGCCGCCGTCCCCAAGGCAGCGAGAAATGCATTTTGGTTGAGTACCAAATGTATGTAAAATAAATGTGTAATACATAGTTTTTAATGTAAATACAATGTCAACAGTAAAGTTTTGTTGTATCAAACATAATAAATGTCAATTCAAAACAAAAAAGTTACAAATTAATCACTTATGATGTTCCATTTACGTTGCTGCCTATGTAGAAAGTAGAAAGCGAGGTTATAGGACAAAGCCTTTTTGAACAGGATTTTCTGTATTACAATAATGAGAATTTAAAGGGTAAATATTAATAGATCCATGCAAAACTGGGGGTAAATATGCCCCGATCATTTCTTTGTGACAGTCTTACACCTCTGGAAAACTAGACAGCTCTCGTGTATCTCCAACACGTCTATCACACAGGACGACGGGTTACAGCGACACATACTGTACACTAGTGATTTTAAACTGTCCTTGAACCAGCGTCAGTTAGTTGAGTAGTGAACCCGGGGAAAAGGTTAACGTTGTTTCTTGGCATCAAAGATTTGCAGCCTTGCACATATCAATCACCTGTGCAGTGCTTTAAGGATTGTCTCGTGTCACTGGTGTGCTGGTGGCCGAGGTGAAACAGCACACAGTAAACTGGACTTTGGTTCATTTCTAATGGATTCTTCCTGTGCTGTCATTTGGGAGAATGCAGCGAGCCATTAGTGTAATGCACCGGCCGCTATAATAGCTGCATAATGTGATCATCTGTGTAACAGGAACTTAACAGATGTGTGATTCATGTTTCATATTGCACAGACTCCACTGCGCTTTAATAATCTGTGTATAGTCATGCAGTGGGCGATATGACGTGTCGGACTGCATTATGATCATTTTATAGTTATATTTCACATCAGTATTTCTGGCAGATTTGCCATTTCAAAGACTTCATGCAGGTGTATATATTGTGAAGAGCTATCAAGAACACTTCTGTCACAAAATCAAACAAATGAAACGCATCAATAATTGTGGACATAATGACATGGCATTTGTTCTATTGCCTGCGATCAATGATGATGTAAACAAATTCTGTTTTAATGTTTCTATAATGCAATAAAAATCATCATTGAGAAAAACGAGAATTTAAAACCAAACACTAATTGAAACATCCAGGAACATTACAATATTTTATCATTTAGAAGTACAATGAGAAAGAATCACAGATGAGATATCAATATTTAAATTATTTCTCATACAGACCGTTTCATCGGACGTGCGTGCGCTTGACCCCCAGTTAACTTCCGGTTTGTGTTTGGCTGACGTCTAATCATATAACTATTTATATTTAATTTATGTTAATATTAATTTGTATAATAATTGAGCTTGGTATCGCAGTCTAAATTCAAAATACTGGAGAGACAAGTTTAGCCAAGTAACGCTTCTTCTCGGTTTCTTTTGATTGTTATCAGAAATAATCAACAGGCACTGTGTGTTTTTGAAAGTGTACCGGAAGTTCAGATGGGGTCACATGAGTGCGCATGCGCAGTAACATTTGTTTATGTTGTTAAGATGAAACCGTCTATAGACATCCATGAGATTAAATGAAGGAAAAAGGAAACTTCTGTCCCATATGCGTCTCAGATATTTCAAATGAGAAAAAGACTCATAAATGTCATAAATGTGTCTGTCAATAGAGTTTGAGAAGAGATGCCAACAATGTGTCAAACTGAGCTCTCATCAAATTGACCTCTGACCTTTTTATTTCACCGCCATTTAAAGAGAAACATCTGAAACTAAGTTGATATTTAAATGAAACGCAAGTGAGAACTCCATCAAATCTCCTAAGCTATGAAAGAGCAATTCTTTTCTTATTCAATCAAAAAACATATTTTTGTCAGTTCAGTTTGCTGTTGAGTTAAATTGTGACCCGAGCATGTTTTTGTGAGATTCACCCATGCACACAGGGCAGATATTAAAGCTAATACACGCTGGCAGCTTTAAAAGAGCAGTTCTTTCTCTTTGAATACAGCACAATATCACATATACCATTTCAAATGTATGTCATTATAAGAACTGTCTCTTAACATGTGCTTATACAGAGACACAAAGGTTACATGCACTTAGAGGAGATTTCTGGGAATTTGGAAGTACCTTCGATGCACACAAGCCCATAGATTGGTTCAGCTTGTCTTTTGTGTCGGGCTATTATTGGCAAACTGTTCAGATGCATTCTGAATTACACACACACATCGATTCTGGCAACGGCCGGGTGCAATGCTGGCTAATGCTCAAAGCAAAACACAACCATCGCACTTTAGTTCTGTCACAATCCAATAGCGTGTTACCACGCTGCTTTCCTTTTTAAACAACACTAGAAGGCTTTAGCCTGCCGGACATCGATACCACAGTCCTGAACTTAGACAAAAATAGCACAATGATGCGTTTTAATTTGTCTGTTTATTCGTACGCATATTGAGAGGTCAGCGGCCGGGAGAAAACAAATAGGAAAAGGAAGAATCTGTTTGCACAGTTTTCACCAAATCCCAGGCATTCATTTAGCATGTTTTCAAACCTCTCCTTGCACTATTGTCTTTACAAGTCTATTGTACCGCACAATCGCACGCAGCACGCCAGACCTATTCGGACAAATGCAAACAAACCAGATTGGCAGATGGAAGGACAGAAAGAAAGAGAAATGATGTCAGTCCAGTTTACCTCAGAGTGAGGTGAGCTTCACCAAACCAATGAGAATAATTACAGCGGCATTCAGTCACTTACTCACCGGAAGCAGAGAGTGATATGATGTTGAAAATTTAAAGAAGATTAATGTAAGTGGGTCGCGGTGCTCTGACGCTCGCTCTGTGCTGGCAAACGAGAAAATCTATGCAAAAATTATTAAAATGATCAACATCGTGGCATTTCAAAATGAAGCTCCAGAAAGTGGAATTGATGGTTGGGCTGTTTGAGGACGCGTGTGATTTGATGAATAATGTGATTTTTAGATGTGAAATAGTTGGGAAAAGACAAATAAACCTATTTAAATGTCTGGTAGCCACATTGCACAGTCTTTGCCCTCCGCACCTGCAGGAAACCACACAGACCATTATAGCGATTCACAGGCCATCATTTAATGAAGACAATAACAAAGAGCTTTTCAAGTGAATTGTATTTTTCTCTATCACATTATAAACAGATAATGCCCTCAGGGAGAGAGCGGATCCGCTCCAATACTGTACTGGGAACACGCTTCAGAATCAATCTTAAGGTCCCTTACAAATCAGTATTCTTAAGCATAGTTCAAGTATATTTTAAGTGTACATTGTATTGTGCATTTACAAGTGTACCCATTCAACTAGTTTACAACTACGTTTTTTCAAAAATAAGTTTGCTAAAGCAGTGGCGTAGCCAGATTTTAGAATATTATTTTTGAGGGGGCCATTATGTATATGTGTATAGCCATTTCATTAGGTTTCTATCTATTACTAAAATAGTCTGGCGGTTTTTAATCCTGGTCCTCGCGACCCCCGCTCTGCGCGTCTCTCTCTGTTTAACACACCTGATTTAAATCACCAGCTCATTAGAAGAGCACTCCATCAATGAACGGTGTCCCGACTGACATGGTCCCTACACAGTGTTCACTGCTCCCTGCACACAGAAGTTATCTTCAGAACACGAATTTGCGCTACACGACTGCCTGCAGCGTCTTCACACACGGACTAAACTTACTACGGAAGTTTGAAGGGTTATTTAACCGCAATCATGAGATTTGCATAGTAGTCACGCTTCGTGCACTTCAATGCCCTTTATTTCCACTTCGCAGGGCTCTTACGGGCAAATTGAACAAACCTCTGAAGCGGTAAGAGAAGCACACAAAATATGCAGAGCGGGGGGTCGCGAGGACCAGGATTACAAACCATTGGTTTACCTTTTACGTGACAATGCGGAGTGTTCAAGGGTGAGAAAAGTTTCTGTTGAGAAAAGTCTTTCGACACTACAAGAAGTCATATGCAGTGTAATCGTTATCTTTAGCTACTCATACTCATTTTCATCTTTTCGTAATTTATAAAAAAAAAACTGAATATCGTGCACCTGCCACCGCAGCGTATAAATTAAACTCTTGGCGCAGAAGATGCTACGCACAACACGTGACATAATTAAACCAATACCTTTCAAAACACAGGAAGCACTGGTCTATCAACCAGAGTAACAAATCAATAATTCCTTATTTTTTATTTTAAGCAGTCACTGTGCTAAAGAGAAAGTCACCTTTTTTCTAAAAAGTACATAAAAGTAGACAAAGTACACTTTCATTCAGTTTAAACAATACTCATAGCAGACTAGAAGAAACTTTTTGTACAGGCTGCCATATTTCATGTGAATGTTGTTGATGTAGGGTAGGGTAAAAGTATGCTTTCAGAAGAGCCACATTTTTCATTTCTGACTAAGCCATTCCTTTAACTCATAATTGTCTTGGATATATGGATTTCTTTTTGTTCATCTTGTTAAAGAAGCACTTTTACATGTTGTTCTACATTGATGACTCAGATCAGTGAAATTGTTTGCCAAGTTAATGGCTCGTGAAACACCTGACTCGTTCAAAAGAATCCTCCTGTTTGACTGTTGACTAATGCATTCCCAATTACAACAGATAGCGTTTTTAGATGACTTATACCTCTAGAAGGTTTTTGTATTGTAACATGAAAACAACAAACCTAAAAAATAAATTGTTTAAAGCTTCTGCAAAGTTCACGCAAACAACAATTTCATAAACTATAGATATAAGACATTAAATGTGGTATAACGCAGGCAGTTTCTGCCAATCTCATATTAATCTTGAGTGCCTATACAGTAGTATTGCATACTTCATATCTTCGAAGAGTATTTAGTTTGATCACATTTATAAAAGAGAGATACAGCTCTACAATTATTTCCGGAAAAAGAGGAGCTGCTGGAGGCGTGCAGGGGGGACGGAACTACAGCACGAGCACACAACACATCATCGCATTAATCCCTTCGTGTTGTTTACATTATGCACGTACACGCCGATTGCCAACAAACCACGGACATATGATTTAGTTTGACTTACCACGTGCGGTTCATATCTGGCATCTTTAAGCATTGAGACCGCACCATCTATCAGTTTCAAACCATCTCCAAATCCAGCGTTATATCCACCGTTTATATGACATTCATCACCCAAATGCAGTGAGCAAACAAACGCACCTCAACTTCTCTCACTAACGCAAGAGTAACGAGCTGCAGGTGCAGGCCCACAGCGCAGACAATATTGATAAGCGGGTCTTCCTATCGGTTGACGCATGGGCGTGCTCTTTCTTTCGCTTTGCCATGGGCGTGCTTTTCCGGGAGAATTGCCCAATAAAAGGAACAGACTTATAAAACTTTCAGAAACAAATTGAAGTGCTTCTGCTTGAAGTGCTTGAAGTGTATCAAGCACAGAAATACTACGTCATACGTCCAACTCGTTTTTTTAACAAGTTGACCATGTTAAGCATGAGAAGATAGCACGTTTAACAACTCAACTCAACTTTATTTATATAGCGCTTTTACAATTTTCATTGTTACAAAGCAGCTGTACATGAGACATATTGACTATAAGCAAAACAATTAAAGTTGTACCTGCAAAAACAAGAAAAAGTTGAAAACACAGAAGACAGACATACCCACATACAAAACACTCCACACACACAATATGCACACGTACTAACACACATAGACATAGACACAGACGCACACAGACATGCACGCACAGTGAGAGCACACATTTAAGATAAAGTAGAGAGAAGCACAGGTCAAATATAACAGACTATAAATTCCTATATGCAATATTAATTAAGTAAAACTTTAAAATTCTAATTCTAACAGTGTAAAGAAGTCAGAATGTATGACACAGCATGTTATCACACCTTTGAAATGTAATATAAAAATGTAATGGCTTTAATAATGTTAATAGTCAAACAAGCGAGCATTAAGATAAACTTTTTTCAGGCTTGTGTTAAAAAGCTCAAGCTGCACGAGATGAAATATCTTCCTGTTTATTCAGTAAATTAAAGTTAAATGTATCCTCTCCATCTCCCTCTCTGTTTGAAATATAAAATTGCATGTTCCTTAACCATCAAAACCACTCGAATGCACATCACATCATAATTACAATCTCTAAACTCATGGAAATGAACCTGAAGACAAGTCAGTGAACCCGGCGTCTAAATAACAGCTGAAGCCAAAGCAACTGTGTGTTGTGTTCCAGATAACACAACTTCACATTGGTAGTGTGTTTAGCAGAGGTGGACAGTAACGAAGTAAATTTGCCTGAGTACTGTACTTAAGTACACTTTTTGAGTATCTGTACTTTACTTGAGTATTATTTTTTCTGAGTACTTGTACTTTAACTTGACTACATTTGAAAGACAAATATCATACTTTTTACTCCACTACATTTATAAAAAGGTCCAAAAGTAGAAAATGGTTTCTATGCAGCGGGTTTTCCTGTGCAAAATTTATCTGGCTTGCGATCTGCCAGGACCTTTTACTGTTGCCAAGTATTTCAGTTTTTCTAAGCTCGCGGTTTTCCGGCAAGCTTTGAATGGCCATTTGGCAGATTTTTTTAACGCAAATCTGGCAACTCTGGGATCTTCCCCGCTAAACTAATGTAAACGTAGGCGCTGCTACATCGTTGATAGCGCTCTGAAAAGGCAAATAGAACATTAAAAGAGGAAAAAGGCACATGTTAAAGTGTGGTGTAATCATCTGTGGGTTACGATCAGTCAAAGATCGTAGAAACATTGTCATGAAAATGATCAGCATAACGGCTAAACGGTAAATAAGCATCACATACACCTTGAGCTACGCGTGCTTGTTAACTTCTGATCTGCTGCTATATCATTTAAAGCGATTTGGAAAATGAATGATGTTTTTACTGAAGTAACTATAGTTGAAGTATTCCTGTTGAAATAAAAACAATAGAACCCTGCCCAAAATACAACATAAAATGTAATGGATTTAATGGTTATAAATGGGAATTGTACTATGGATACTTGTTGTCTACTTGTATGTGATGGATTCTATTGGCTGGGATGGTAAATCCTATTGGAATAAAACCCAAAACACACTACAAAGAGGAATTTAATTTAAAAATCTCATTCTAATTAAAAAATTCATTGTTTTTTTTCAGCAGGGATGGTATTTGCATTAAAACCACAGTATCCACAAATTTACCATTTTCTAAATATAGGAACCATACTCCAATTAATAATCTTTAGTAAAACCACAGCAACTAAACATACCATAGTTTCATTATATTCATTATTATACTAGCTATAGTTTATGTTTGTAGTTAAATTATGGTAATAAGTCCAACAAACACATGGCTTCTACACTTTACTATTTACAAGAACCTTACTACTTACTGGTAAATTGCTGCTAAAACTGGTAAAGGGAATATACAAAATAAAAGAACACTGCTCATAAATACATATAGGCCTAGGGGGCTAATGAGGATAATTAGGCTAAATGATCATACAGGATTATATCTAAACTAAACATATGTGTGCTAAACATATAAAGCTCTTAAAGGAGTTGCTCACTGCAAAATTTGCCCCATTGACTTTCCATAGTAGGAATAAAAATGACTATGGAAAGTCAATGGGGGCAAATTTTGAAGTGAACTACTCCTTTAATACCACTGATTCTGTGAGCTACTCGGTGTATTCAGTAGGGTGCTTCAGAGGCATAAGGTATACGACAATAAAACAATGCACAACTGACATAAAGGAAATTTACTTTTTGTCACGGTCCCACCGTCTTGTTTATGAAATTCTAGTCGTGTGGTGGGATCGGGACAGAGTTCTTGGGTTTTATGTGGGAAGACCATGAGATGTTTATGCCTCTCATGTGTTTTTCCAGTGTCTCGTCTCTGTTCCCGCCATCTCGTTTCCTCGTTATCCTTCCCTGAGTGTTTAATGTCCCACACCTGCCCCATGTCGTTATCCCTGTTTGTGTTCCTATATATACCCTCATGTTTCTTTGTCCTGTGCTCGTGGATTGTTCTTATGTACCGTGTTCATGCCTGTCGTCTTGATTCCGTGCCTTGTCCAGTGTTCCTGTTTCCAGCCTTGTCCTTGTTCCGTGAGTCTTGTGGTCTACCCTGTTGTGTTTTTGATTTAAGACGTTTGGTCGTGTCCTTTAGTTTAGTTTAGTGTTCTTGTTTTCATTTTGCCCCCCGTGGGAAGTCTTTTATTTCAAGTTTGTTTCTTAGTTTAGTTCCTGTTTTATACCCCCTCGTGGGTTTTGTTTTGTGTGTTTTTGTAAATAAATATTCTGTTAACCCCTTCACTGCCTGCCTGCGCTTGGGTTCTTCTCTCACACACCGTGACAGAATCCACGAGCCATCACTGAACCCAGCAGGCAGCATGAGCACCGGGCGGTCCCACTAGCTCGCCTCCTCTGCGGACTTCGCCAGGGGAACGAGAGCTGGATGAGTACGTGGACAGTTCCTGGACGTCGCGAGAATGGCGTCTTCGGGGAGGAGGAGCTCTGCGGTGCTATTAACTCCGGTCTCAGGGACCCACTTTGCGGGCGGAGATGAGGGCGTTGAGACCGTTGGACTTCGACGCTGTGTGGCTGCCGCCGCGGAACGATCGGAGTCCACGGCCTCAGCAATTACCAGCTACCCATCTCCGCTGGTCACGATTCCTGAGCTGGTTCCCTGCAGATCGGGGTTGTGGGCACCGCCACTCCATCCTTCCCACTCTCGGCAGCCTCTCCACCATCCACCATCGTTGGCAAGCGGGGGAGGCGAGCATCCTGGGAGTCCACCTCCGAGGAGTCCCAGCCGGAACCAGCCATGCCTTCTACATCCTTCCTTCAGCCGACCTCCAGGCGGGTGGCTCGGCTGAAGAAAAGAGGCAGCGGCGGGCAGCGCGGCTCCTTCCAGTCCGGTGCAGCCGGGTCCAGTCCGGTGGTGTCAGCCGGCGTCCAGTCCGGTGGTCTCAGCCGGCGTCCAGTCCGGTGGTTCAGCCGGCGTCCAGTCCGGTGGATCCAGCCGGCGTCCAGTCCGGTGGATCCAGCCCGTCCAGTCCGGTGCAGCCGCGTCCAGTCCGGTGCAGCCGTCCCAGTCCGGTGTCAGCCGGCGTCCAGTCCGGTGCACCCGGCGTCCAGTCCGGCGATCCAGCCGGCGTCCAGTCCGGTGATCCAGCCGGCGTCCAGTCCGGTGTTCCAGCCGGCGTCAAGCCCTGTCCAGCCGGCCTTCCAGCCGGCGTCAAGCCCTGTCCAGCCGGCCTTCCAGCCGGCGTCAAGCCCTGTCCAGCCGGCCTTCCAGCCGGCGTCAAGCCCTGTCCAGCCGGCCTTCCAGCCGGCGTCAAGCCCTGTCCAGCCGGCCTCCAGCCGGCGTCAAGCCATGTCCAGCCGGCCTCCAGCCGGCGTCAAGCCATGTCAGCCGGCCTTCCAGCGGCGTCAAGCCATGTCCAGCCGGCCTTCCAGCCGGCGTCAAGCCATGTCCAGCCGGCCTTCCAGCCGGCGTCAAGCCATGTCCAGCCGGCCTTCCAGCCGGCGTCAAGCCATGTCCAGCCGGCCTTCCAGCCGGCGTCAAGCCATGTCCAGCCGGCCTTCCAGCCGGCGTCAAGCCATGTCCAGCCGGCCTTCCAGCCGGCGTCAAGCCATGTCCAGCCGGCCTTCCAGCCGGCGTCAAGCCATGTCCAGCCGGCCTTCCAGCCGGCGTCAAGCCATGTCCAGCCGGCCTTCCAGCCGGCGTCAAGCCACTGTCCAGCCGGCCTTCCAGCCGGCGTCAAGCCTGTCCAGCCGGCCTTCCAGCCGGCGTCAAGCCTGTCCAGCCGGCCTTCCAGCCGGCGTCAAGCCTGTCCAGCCGGCCTTCCAGCCGGCGTCAGCCCTGTCCAGCCGGCCTTCCAGCCGGCGCCAGCCCTCCAGCCGGTCCCTGGGAGACTCCCAGGGCCAAAGACTGTTCCCCCCAGGACTCCTCCTAAGTCCCCCAGGACTCGCGCCCTCAAGCGCAGCCGGGGACTGGGACTGTTCCCCCCAACCCTTTTGGTTTGCCCCCCGTACTCTTGTTTTGCCCCACCCCCCCTCCCATGTTTGTTTTTTTGTTTGCTCACCCCAGTCCCTTAGTCTTGTTGTCCTGTCTAGCCCCTTGTCTTGTTCACCATGTTTGTCTGGTTTTGTCTTTGGTCCAGTCTGTCAGGTCTTGTTAGTCAACCCCTTGGTGAACACCTGGAGGTGTTCATTAAGGGGGGGGCTCTGTCACGGTCCCACCGTCTTGTTTATGAAATTCTAGTCGTGTGGTGGGATCGGGACAGAGTTCTTGGGTTTTGTGTGGGAAGACCATGAGATGTTTATGCCTCTCATGTGTTTTTCCAGTGTCTCGTCTCTGTTCCCGCCATCTCGTTTCCTCGTTATCCTTCCCTGAGTGTTTAATGTCCCACACCTGCCCCATGTCGTTATCCCTCGTTTGTGTTCCTATATATACCCTCATGTTTCTTTGTCCTGTGCTCGTGGATTGTTCTTATGTACCGTGTTCATGCCTGTCGTCTTGATTCCGTGCCTTGTCCAGTGTTCCTGTTTCCAGCCTTGTCCTTGTTCCGTGAGTCTTGTGGTCTACCCTGTTGTGTTTTTGATTTAAGACGTTTGGTCGTGTCCTTTAGTTTAGTTTAGTGTTCTTGTTTTCATTTTGCCCCCCCGTGGGAAGTCTTTTATTTCAAGTTTGTTTCTTAGTTTAGTTCCTGTTTTATACCCCCTCGTGGGTTTTGTTTTGTGTGTTTTTGTAATAAATATTTTCTGTTAACCCCTTCACTGCCTGCCTGCGCTTGGGTTCTTCTCTGCACCACAATCGTGACACTTTTAATACTTGAGTACTTTTAAAAGCACGTACTTTTACTCAAGTAAGAATCTGTCTTTACAACTTTTACTTGTAGTGGAGTAATATTTGACCAGTAGTATCTGTACTTTCACTCAAGTAAGGAAGTTGTGTACTTCGTCCACCTCTGGTGTTTAGCTGCAAAAGTAAAAGCTCTAAACATATTGCAAATTTGTGTCCTCAACTGTAGGAAGTTGAGACGCAGTTTGTGTGGTGAAACATTTGAGCAAATATCATGCGTGAAACAACAGACCCCCCCACACACACAGAGGGTGAGGTTTGACCCCTCCGGCGAGCCCATTAGCTCAGGACGTGGAGGCCAAATGTTGTGCTAGTGTGAAAGTGACAGCTGAGAGAGAGAGAGAAGAGAGAGAGAGAGAGAGAGAGAGAGAGAGAGACGTACTGCAAAACTGGCTTTTTCAGGACTGATTTCCACACCGTCATTCAGATGAAATCAGATCTGCTTGCTCAGCGTAGTCAATATCCGGTGTAATGTCATGATGGACTCCATTTCCTTCACTTATTGTTGGCTCCTTAGATAAAATGTTAACTGCTCTCTCATTTGTAAATGACTTTGGAGAACAGTGTACGCTACTGTAAATAAATAAATGTAAATCTATAGACACCTTTTACACCGACGTCACGCTTACGTCACAGCATTAGCTGGAGGCAAAACTGAAGGCAGCCAATAAAACCAGCACAGACTCGGCAGCATAAGGAGTTTAAAATATCATCTTGTGTTGTTTAGTGCCACAATCCACACAATACAGTCTCCAATTTGATATTTTAACTAGAGATGCACCGATTGCAATTTTCTTTGCCGATTCACTTTATTACAAGTGAAACCTGCCGATTCCGATTTTTACAGATTCCGATTTTCTATCCACAAACTATAATTGACAGTATACTGTATATAAAACCATATTAACTTTTCTTCAATACACATTTTTTTTATTTTCATTGAATAAATGATTGAACATTACAATTTCCCCAAATGCAGTTCTCCAAGCTCCATGAAATTACAGAATCTTCTCGTTCCCAAACAACTCTTAAATTGAATAACTGTGACTGAAAAGAAGTACAAATAATAAAATATAACTAAACATGTCACTTAATTTACCTTTTTCATTTTTGTACTCATCTCACAAAAGTCTAAGATAACAATAAAATACTTCAACTTTATTCTCGTCTGTTTCCGTTTATGAAACTAGCATTGCTTTATTTCATTTTTTCTGAAATGTAAAATAAATTGTCTTTATCTTGTGCCTGTAGGATTAAAAGAAGTGGGTTGATTTTTGCTGCAACTTTAATAAAAAAGTTACAAATCTTATGAGTGAATTCTACTCTAAAGATGTATATGTTTTTGCAGTTTTTTTGTGTTAGTAAAAAACTCAATCAGATATATATCACATATATTGGTTGATTTATTCATTTTTTTATATTTTGGATTTTTAAAAACAAGTAGAAGTCGTGTTAAATGTCATTTTACCTAGGTGAAATGACCACAGTCTTAACGTAAGACAAGGTATAAGGTTGAATGGAATTTACGTTTGTTTTACACAGAGTGAACGACTTCAACATGAGTTTAGCATGTGTCAGAGTTTAGCATGATGCTAATAGCATTACTGTTGGCATACATACCCCATGTAGACGGAGCAGCGAGAGATGAACTACAGTCTGTACAGTACATGATGCGTGTGCACGCGCGTGCAGTCAGTGGATATGAGAGATGCGCGTCAGTCAGCAGAGACTCGCGGTCCGGTGGACACACATGCGAGTATAAACGAGCCGTGAAAGACAGGCTGTGCGCGCGCACGTTTACATGTTTACTTGCGGCTTTGAGTGTACTGACGGCTGTGACGTTCTTGCCCGCATCACGGGAAACAGAAGATCGGCGAGACGTGAGACTGACCGGCCAGTCACCGGTCGGGCCGATCATACGAAAAACCGGCCGATTCCGGTCTCTTGCCGGTCAATCGGTGCACCTCTAATTTTAACACATAATGTTACCTACTGACGACAGCTGTAGTTAAACACAATAAAACTAGCGGACTGAACCCAAATGATCATCAAAAACGCTGGCGTTTCACTTCTTAACACTTCAGATTAAAAAGCTACTGTCTTCTGTTGGTGTGGATTATGATTTGTGTCTAAACACATCTCACGTAAGGTTGTTTTTCACGTAGCGTTAACTTTTGAACTCATAGGGTACTAGTTATAAACTCTCTCCACCTCCCTAGAATCATATTTTGAGTGTTATTCATCGCCTAAATAAGCATAAAATCAACCAAAGTAAATTTGTCTGATAGCAAGTTTTATTTATTTTTTAAAACAATTGGGATAATATGATTGTGATTTCTTTTGGCCATGATAACCCTGTAGTGAAAACCGGGTATGGTGATAGCCCTATTCAGACATCAAAGAATTTTCCTTGGGTTGGACATGAAAAAATCTGATTTTTGCTGCCACTCTGAAAAAAGCCATTGTGGTTCAGTTTATGAACAAGCTTCAACAGGACAGTGTTGGTTAGAACCACAAAGACGAATCTACATGAAAAAGTAGAAAATAAACTATCTGAACTGATTTCAGTGCGTTAAACAATCTTTTCGATTTGCAAGGACAAGAATTCTGACGAACACCTCAAAAGTGTCTTCTGGTCGAGGTGTACAGTTCTCAAATAAGATAAGATGCAATGTGAATGTTTAGAGTTGAAGAACATCTACCTGTGTCACATTAAAGACACTCTACACCTGTTTTTGACTCGTCTACCGTTTATAGAATTGAAGTTATATGCAATCACATAAGCACAACACTTGTTAAGTTATCACGACGGGAGTCACTGCTGATTGGTTTAATGGTACCTGTTTTTTTCACTGCTCGTCGTACCACCAAGACAGCCAAAAACGTACAAAGAAACTCGGCAATCAAACACACTCAGACAGACACAGGTTCAACCCTGAAGATTTCAGTATTTGACTCCTTGAGTAGCAGAAACGTCTGTTTCAAGCGACGGAGATATGATGACAGGCTACACCCACGCCTCGCTCGGCGGCAATCGCCCGCTTCTCGCTAACAGCCGGCCTTTCAATGCTAATCAGTATATTAATCACTAATTGCTTCCCCACGCACGCAGACCGCTGTTTCCCTGGAAGGTGAAGGATCGGGGAGGGCTTGATTGACAGGCCGTTCAGTGGGCTGCTGTAATCACGGAGGAGAACTCTCAATCCTCGCGCAGTTAGCATGCTAGCAACACACTAATGACGAGGAGAACGTGTCGCCCTGAAATTAGAACGCCCACTGAAATCAGACTCAAGTGACTGCTCGACTCCAACAGGCATCTCGAGGATGAGTTTCGCTCATATTTGTAAAATGTCGAGGCAGAGAGGTGAGGCATGAAGTACTGTAGTTATGCTTAATCATGTCTCGAAATTACTCACTGGGTGGGGAGGGGGGAGTCTGTTTCGCAGGCCTCGGATGATTCGGATCATTGTCTCTCAGTGCCGTCGCTGATGGAGAAATACCACAGATCATCTGTATTATACAACCATTCTTATATCTCGTAATCAATCTGATGTGTTAAACTATAAAATTAGCAGATTAGCAGTTTTTGGGGCAGTTTCCCGGACAGGGTTTAAGACTAGTCTCAGACTAACTCAAATGTTATAGGTGTCTTGATTGAAAACAACTCACACTGACATATCTTAAAGTATTGTAGTGCATTTATTTTGTCTCGAGATGCACACCAGTAATGTTTTTATAAGGTATGTTCTTTTAAAACGATTTACACATACAAATTTAACAAAGGCCTAGTCCTGGTTTAAACTAATCCCCGTGCGGGAAACCACCCCATAGTGTTCAGCTTTAAACAAACAGTGATGTATCAGATGTCAAAACCATCATATTTTGATAAATACCATGGTATATTGAGTAACAAGCCCAGTTATGCTTAGAATACCTAAAAATTCTTTGTATTTTTAATCTAAAGATTTCAACAAATAAATGGAATTCTGCAAAATCTAAAGGGATGTGCACAATTTCGTCTTTGTTTAAATAGTGTCAAACATTGGTAGGTATGTTTAAGGGTTGGTTCAGCCACTTACTCATCCTCAAGTCAAGCCTGTATGACAAGATATTTTGAAGAATGTTGATAATCAAACAACATTGAACTCCATTGACTTTCATTGAATGAACACAAAAGACATTTCTCAAAATATATATTTTTAATCCAGGTTATTGTTGCAGTAGTGTCCTGTGAGAGAACAAAGATTATAAAACATACACAGAATAAAGAGAATGTGTTTGACATGAATTCGGATTAGGTTATTCATGTGGGGAAAGGAAAAGGTAGACTGAATGGACGTGGCATACAGATACATATACACACATACTGTATATATATAAAATAATATATTTATTATTAAAAGCAGATTATTGGGAGTAAATACAATATTCAGAAGTTTTCATCCAGTCCAGTAATAATTTCTCCAGAAGGATTTTCAAGACATGCCAATTGTTTCCATTCAAATTATGCTGTTTTTATTTCTCTGCTTGTCTCATTGTAATCTCGCTGAGCTCACAACTGTGGTAACCGCGTAAGATCCGTCACACAATGAGCATGACTATTCACCGATGACATGACTCACCGCGGTCACTTACAGTGTTAATTAAGAACACGGGGCTCTGAGGAATTGAGCTGCGGTCGCTGCGATGGGGAGGTTAGATTAAAGCCTTCATAATCCCATTGGGTTTAAGGAATTCAGTAATACATTCTATTATGATTTATTCCTCCTCGTGGTTGTAAACCTGTATGTGAGTCTTCCTTCAGTGGAACACAAAAGAAGATATTTTGGGAAATGTCTCGGTGGTTTTGTGTTCATACAATGAAAGTCAATGGAGTTCAGTGTTGTTAGATCATCAACATTCTTCAAAATATCTTCTTTTGTGTTCTGAAGAAGAAGGAATCTCATACAGGTTTGACATGACACGAGGATGAAGAAATGATTGAAAGATTTTCATTTTTTGCTGAACTTTTACTTCAAAAGAGTTCAAAAAGAGGTCAAAGGAGTTTTTGAAGAATATTCATACTGGTCTCTTGCAAACAACATTGAATGGCGTATACAAGTTAGAAAATTGCATCAAAGCAAAAGTAAAAATCATAGTAAATACAAATATTCTATGGATGTTATGTTGCAAGTCTTAAAACAAGACTTGTAAGAGAAACAAAGTATTTACTAAAAATCTGTCTGCCTGCTAAACACCTTATGTTCCACCAAAGTGTTTCCTGTAAAACTGCTTTGAAAGAACACACATTGGAGCGAATGAAAGGATTTTTTCCACTTTTATCTTTCTAAGATATTTTGATCAGTTAAAATGTATCGTATCATTTTGAGATTCTTCTCTGTCTTTAATGTGATAAAGCTCAAAAGACCCAAACAACATGACGGCTTCTGACTTTGATGATAACAGGTCAGAAAATGAGTTTATCAGATCTGGGGATTTTCATTCTGCTACTGAGAAACCGAGAGGGTTAAATTCACTGTATGTTTTCCTGTCGACGGCAAACATTGTAAAATGTCAACGCTAAATGAATTCATCTTCCCAAGCAGAAAGCACAGCTCACACTTGAGTATTAAACTCTAAATCACAGCGCTTGTTAGCTGACGCACCCCGGCGCTTCTCCAGGGTCAACGATTGCTCTTTCTCTCGCCTGTGACATTCTCGTGGTTGTTTGCGTCGGATCTGCACGAGGGACCTTTTATGATGTCATTTCTGATATGTCTTGCTGGTGACAGAGACTGTACTGACATTTGACTTTGGCTCTGTAACTTCTCAGTGTCAAGTGAGCAGATAAGAAGCGTGACTTCATCGGGCTGCCGACACCATCGCGGCCCCTGACAGCAACAAACACCATGACTAAACCTGGAGGAATTCCAAACTAGATCAACAACAGCACCAACTACACTAAATTTGTGACGTAACATGGCGGACCAAATTAATCTACTATCAAAACAGTCACATCAATAAATGTAAATCATAGTCCGTCTAAGAAATAATATATATTAACAAGATGCACCACTGCAATGAATGGAGTGGAATGCAACGCTCTAGCGAAGAAAGCCCCGCCTTCAAGTAGAACGATCCAATCATCAATCGATAAAGACTGGCGATTCTCTGCGCAGTGGCTGAAGCGACCTCGAAAAAGGTGATTTAAAACGCAATTTCATCTTAGCAAACCGAAGTTATGGTACAGTCCATATCAGGTTTAATCATTGATCGGCAATATGCTATTTAATTTATTTAATGCTATTTGGAAATATCTGCCTTCCACTATTAAAAAAGATAGGACTGTTGACTTGCCATGACGTAAATAAATGCCCAGAGGTGTTGCAAACATGACCGCTGAATGGTACGACTTCCACAAACGGCCGTTGGTACGGTTTTGACTAGAAGGGCTCCAGCTACCTCCACTGGGCATGCGCACTTCAATACCGCATCATTTTTGTCAAGCTGAAAACAGTTGATTAATGTTTTTTTTTTTTTTTAAGGTTAGGTTTAGGGTTGGGGTAGGTGTGGCGTTAGCTAATGTCATTTATTGTAATTATATGGCGAGATTTTGCATCACTTCCGGCTGTAGCTGTATGCCTTCTAGCAACAATCCTTGGGTATGTCTTATTTGTAGGCTGATGTTACATGTTCCTCTAAAGTCATTGATGTACACGTGATGTTTACATGTTGACACCCCAACACACATGATTGTTTTGTTTGGCTGCTCTGATGTACAGAGCTCTGGCCTGGAGCGGTCGGACCCGTTGAAACACAGAATCATTATCTCAGTGACAAGCTGCTCTCCTTCATAGCCATCAGAAGCGCTCGCCCCCGCAGCCGAGAGACGGAGGGTAGCGTCCTCAGGTAACCCCGCAGCCATCCACCCCATCGGCCGCCGGACTCGCTTTCGTCTTGTTGCTCAATGTGAGACACCCACTCTCAAGCAAATGAAGCGAGAGAGGTCACATGGGTTTTCTCAGACAAACTCGACCTATGTAATGGAAAAGAAGTCACTTTCTTCATGAGTACTTTTGTCTTGTTTCACAAAACAAGTATTTCTGCTTCTTTATCACAAGATCAAATTACTCGAAATCCTAAACTGTGTTTATAATCGTTTATTTTTTTATTACATTGAGACATTTTCAAAATATATAAATGTTTAACCCCACTGACAAGCTGTCATTGGCAAATTAATGCATAAAGTTTATGCTTAAAACAAGACTAAATGTTTTTGCTAATGGGGTGGGACAAACATTTCATGTTAAATTTGCTGTATATATATTCTCTAAATTAAATAATATCGAATGCAATTTTGCTTCTCAAGTAAACAAGTAGACTTCTCTAGTCTTTATACTGGAAAACAAGTTTTGTTAGTCTTATGTAATGCATCCACTCACAACCTAAAACTGGCCACAGTTCTTTTTTTTAAAGGGAAAAAAACAATGCTAAATACAAACAAGAAAATAGAAAATCTACATCCTGAAGGAAATAATGCAAAAGATTGTGATTTTATTGTTTGTTATTTTTAAAATATCCAATGCCCTAGTGAACAGTATTTAACATGCTAACCTCATTGGGAGTTTTGTATCATTGGGTAAAAAAATGTATCTCTTTTTTACAGATAAAAGGCTTTTGCACAAACAGTTTGCACACAAACATTTAGGTAACTGATTGAGATTTAGCAATGCAACTCTAATGTGTTGAGTTTAGAGACAAGTTGTGGCCATGTCTCACATAACTGTTAAAAACTGTAACATCCACACCGTATGAGCCGGTCTGAAGGCAGAGGGTCATCATCACCTGTTTAAATAGGTCAAATTCACAAAAACTGCACTGAAATTCAATTTACCAAATACTTACATATAACTAAGGACTTTAAAGTTTTTAGGGCTGTCAAACGATTAAGCGCATCCAGAATAAAAGTTTGTGTCTATATAATATTATTTCTGTGTAGTGTGGATATTAATTTTGTATTTATAAACACATACACATACATGTATAAATATTTAGGAAATATTTCTTTTATCAAATTATGCATTTATTTATATTTACCAATAATTTAAATTAATTATAAATGTTTGTTCATTTTAATATTTTTCTTTTTCTATATGCATGTATTTGAATGTGAATTATAAATACAAAATTATTATGAACAGTACACAGACAAATATTATGTAAACACAAACTTTTATTTTGGATGCGTTTGAAGGGCCCTAATTATAATAACTCATTTTAGAAAGGCACATTTGGTCTAGATTACAGCACCGTACATTTCGGACAATCTCTTAATAGGGCATTCTAAGATGTATATATTTCAGTAAAGAAACCGAAAAAGTTACTAATATAGAAAGTATAATTAAAATTCAGAAGAAAAGACTCTCACCATATTCTACTGAATAATGTGTCAATTTGAATGTGTGTGGGTGCTGAAGCTGAAATTCAGGGCCACAGAAGCCGGTGCTGTTACCAGAAGCTGCAGGGTGAGATCTCGCTCTCAAAGGAGAAAACGCAGGCAGAAATTCTGCTGCCAGGCGAGAAAACAATTCCTGCATGTTGGGCTTTTGTTCAGTTCTGCTGGACACAATGTGGACTACACGTCCTTCCGGGCCATGAGCTTCTGAAATGGTGAGGAAATAAAGACAGACATCAGGCTGAGGAAAGACATTCATTCATTGAGTGAAGCAGGTCAACACACAAAACACTCATGTTTCACATTTTAACACACATTGTTCCGAATTTTTTCTTTTAAGGTTTCTTGACTAAAAATAAAAGAATATATACAAAATAAATACTATAAAAATGATATAAGAGAGATGATAAATTGACAGACTAACGGTATTGAGAGATATACACACATTTACACACGCCCACGACACACACATAGCTATTTTTAATTTTTACTAGACATTTTGCATTAAATTAACAGTAGTTAATCATAGGAATTATTAAAGCAAAATATCACTATACAACTGCATTTTACTCTCGAAGCCACCGCCATTTTGTCTTTCTCCGTGACGATCGCGTGCTCCAGGTCGGTGTCACCTCTCCGATAATTCCGCGCCTTTTTCCAAGTCGGAATCTCGTGACATGAAGTGCACTGTATCTGACGGGTTACAAGACAAAGTGTCACCGTTAAAAAGCTTTTAAATGCGTTTCAGCACCCCCCCGTTTGACACGCTGTACTTCCATCTCGCGAATATATCCCAAGATATTACTGAGAGATCACAACAGTCTCTGTTTTAACATGAACCTCGAGGCATTCGAGCGCTTGAATTTCCGCGTTATGGTTTGCGGACAGGTGGTGCTTGTCGGGCAAGGAAAAAGTTTGAACCTGAGGCAGAATGAATTGTGTTCGACTTCCTGCGTGGCTGTGCAGACCGATCCATCTGTAACGTGACGTATCGCGAGATTCAACTCTGCTCCGTGTGCGTTCGAGTCTCTCTCGCGGTACTTCTCCGATCGGTCTGCGCAGCGCCTCATGAAGTCAAACGCCCAATTTCGCTGCAAAATAGACGGCGGTTTTACTCAATTATATTCGTTAACGCGTTCATTTTGATCAATTTCTAGTAAAATTGATCTCACAGTCTGAGCAACTAAACGGTGACGTCACACCTCTCCTCAATTTCAGGTACTGTATCATTTTCGGGCACTGGGGCATGTTATGCCTCAAGTAATATCTCTTGGGTTAAAGCGGCAGTCCGCAAGTTTTTTGGAGTAAAAATGAGCTAAAACCAGTTGAGCAAGTACATGAAAGAACGGTGTTTAAAACTGTGTCACTACCCTTACTGGATTCACCACGGAAAGCTTGTAATAATGGTTTGTAATTTGCCCTGTCGGATCGACTTTTCCGGAGATCCTTATATGGTGTCTTTCGTCTGTGCGTCATTTCGTCACATTCGTACACAGAACGAAGAGGATCCGGCTGTTAGCCAGCGCGTGTATGCTGCGAGTGACAGGCGATTTGTAACGTGTATTCACAACTGTTGGGTAGGATTTCATACAAGGTTTAGTATTATTTATGGCGGCGTTTAGTACTTTTACTTTTAAACGCCAAGCAGTGTTGACATCTGTGGATTCATCATTTGTGAAAAACAAGAAAGAACGAACTGAAGACGGTTTGATCGGACTCGTGCGGAAATTAATATTGGCAAGGCATTTCAAAGGTGGCGGGAACTCCGTGATCTGAAAGGATTGTAAACGGATGCAGACATCGCTTTATTTCTTCTAAACAGGTAAGACACATTTTTAATATTTCAATAGATAACACAAAAACCGTAGCGCACTTGTTGTGTTAATATAGACGGGTACAGTTTCATCGGTTGTTCTTTCTCTCTTTATGTTCTTTATGATAAATGTAATTTAAGCCCTATTCGCCCGGGATTAGTATTATCTGGGGACCTCGTGTGATTTAGAAATTAACGTTACCTCCGCACATCTGTATTTCATTAGCACGGACAAGTGAAGCCTGTGATTTCACTCAAATTTACGGACTTATATCCCGGATATGATGGCAAGGCTTTGCATGTAGTATATATAGTTGTATGGTGTATAATGATTTATGACCGTGCCTGTCAGCATTTGAGACCCGCGTTCGGGGATCTTCTGTCCGGTTCGTGTTACGGGAGTTTCCATGAGAAATAACAAAATGACCCAGCACCCGAAGTACTTCAACACAGCCTCCATTTGCGCTATTTGTGTCTGTTTATGTTCTTATTTGTGTCGTGTTATATCATCTGCCATGTTATCTGTGTTTGTTATGCGCTACTGATGTACACTGAAGATTCTCACCAGTGCACTGTCGCAGGCCACGACTCAAAACATCAGACTCATCCGCGCAGTTGAGCAGCGCCGAATCACAACTCACGTAAAGAAATACCTCCGCACATCACCTGCAGTAGCAATTACAAACTGAGATGGCGACAAAGAGGCCAATCCTACGGACTGCCGCTTTAAAGCTTGGAAACTGCCAAGTAAGTTTTGTATCAATAACAAAATTAAGGAAGTGTCTTACAAAATACTTCAGTATACCTGTAAATTTTGTGGTCAAGAAAGAGAAACCATTTTGCATCTTTTTTTCATTGTATTTACTCAAGATTATTTTGGAAAGATATGGAATTCTATATTAACAGAAAACTGTAATGTATGATATAAATTTGTATATTTGATGTGCTGTTTTATACAGAAAATGAAAATTTGAACTGTAAACAACAACCTATTATACATTTGTTTACTCTATTAGGAAAATTCCATATACATAAGAAAAAGTGGGCTCAATGTAAACCAAATTTTTCACATTTTATTAATGACTTCAAATTGTATGTAGAGCTCTTGGAACAAACAAAAAGCAAAAAAGCACTGAAAACATGTATTGCTCTGAAAACATTGAAATTTATGTAATTCTATTTCTTTCTTTTTTCTATTTTCTTTTCTCTCTGGCAGCTAATGTTAATGTGACTTGAATATGTAATACCTCTTGTTCTTATGACATTGATTTAATAAAGCATTTAAAAAAAAATGTTATGCCTCAAGTTTGATCATGGCAGCAGGGTGTGAATATTGTACTTTATATATGGCTAATGTTCCATATGCATATTTGTATATTTACTATTTGCCATAAGTATTTCAGCTCATTTGATAGTTTTTTATATGATATTCGCAACCCAAAAAGTTTATGTGAATGATAAGTCTGACAAACTGCATATATGCATGTGTATTTATATGCATACGCAGTGCACACACATGTAACATGTTGAAGCTTCACATCAGTTTAGCTGTGTTCAGGTTTTTTATGTGCAGATGTTTCTATTGTGCTCTGTGATTTGTGGCGGCCGTGGACGCGCCACACCGCATGCTTGAACAGATGAAAAATGATCTCTCGTCCAATCATTCAATTGAATGGAGAAACAGATGGCCCAATCTGCATTAAGACACTCACTCACAAGAGCACACTTTCACGCTGGAGTACTGTCTGATGTGGATAATAGCATCATTTTATTTACAGACACGTTCAAAACCCACAACGGTATCATTTATATTCGTGTCATCTGAGAGCTTGTGATGGTCGATTCGTGTTTCTGAGAAATCTGAGAAATGCCAAAATCAACTTCAGTGCAGGCCAGCTGCCACATTACCATAGAACGGTTTGCTTTGTGAAGCACACAAAGACTCGTGTATTAAAATATAAGAAATGTAATATATTTCATAACTCTGTTGGGTATTCTCTGAGCAATAACATCTCCCGTGTCTTCTCCCCAGCTGTGAAGTCACCACTCGGACAGGAGCCTCAGGATGAGAAGATGGCAGCCATACTGTTTCCACCGGGTCCTGACAGTCTACACCGGTTCACTCGTGAGTCCCTGGCTGGAATCGAACAGCGGATCGCTGAGGAACAGGCCCGGAATGCCAAAAAGTATCAGGAAGATCTGGGCGACGTGGAGCCGCCCAAGTCCCGGGCCGACCTGGAGGCCGGCAAACAGCTCCCTCGAATCTTTGGAGACATTCCGTCGGAACTGGTGGGCGTCCCTCTGGAGGATATCGACTCGTTTTACTTCCAGAACAAAAAAGTGAGTGTATCGTAGCGGACCTATTGTGAAGGTCTGAAGAACGCAGATCTCAAAGACTCTGTTCCAAAACGTATTGTGCTGTCTACATAGGATCCTAACTAAAGGCGGTTAAGTAGATTTGGGTGCAATTCATGCAAAGTTGACGAGAGGCTTGGCTCTGTTTTTAAGGTCACTGTTAGCATGTTTCTGAGATAATGACTCTAGGCATTAATATACACGGCTTGCACAAACATCACGTTACGTCGACAGGTCTTTAGTTTAACAAATTGAATCTGTTTTTTTTCTTGATAGTTTTCATCAGCTAGTGAATAACTACTTACTGTATAGTCAACATTTTCTTCTGTTCTCGCCTCCCTGATCTTATCGCAATGCATTATGGGATTGCCTCATGTCCGTGATATCACTCAAGCATTCTTGCGTTGGTTGATTTTGCCATGTTAAACAATGGTTAAGTAAAGGGTGGCTAGCTGTGCAGTTGATATATTAGCGCTGAATGAGAGGGTTAGCGGTCTGGGATGAATAGCGTGAGTCAGTGTTAATGCTCTGGCTGCTGTGCTGGCCTCTCACTCATGCACTCCTCCTTTCACACAAATCTCCATTTCTATGGACTTCAGCTAAAAGTTTTGACTCAAAACTCCTTTAAAATGCCATTTTTAAGTAGAAAGCGCCCGTGCTTCGTTTAAACTCAGCTAAGCTGCTGCAGACGTTAGTTCTAAGCAAGACGACTGAATTGACACTAAACACAGTTCGTTCTGTTACGGGCGTCACAGATTTTCCTGCTCCTTTGAATTTTTTTGGCAAACTCACCCCTCACTTTCACAGAGCAGAAATCTTAAAGGAGGCAATGGCATCATTTGTTGTGTTTATGAAGTCCTGACGTGCTTTATGAATTTAATCCCATCCGGATGAAAAGCATATGTGTTTTTCTCGCAAATCACTGAGAAAATGACTTGTGTTTTAATATCAGCTCAGCCGTGAGAAATGTAATCTCATCTGGATAGCAGTGTGTGTTTTTGAAATGTATTTTTTCATCTTATAGAGTTAGATGCGTGGCAGGGTGTTTGTGACATTGGCATTCTTCCTTTTGTACGCTTTTCAGAAATGATCGCCGTGTTTTGATCTCTGCCTCACTCAGGTCTGAAAGTAGAATTTGTCATTATTGCCTTTGTTTTGTATGTTTAGTATTTTCCCTCATGCAAATGTCATAAATCATTCTGTAAATCCACTGCAGCGAGGGCAGCGTATCCCTCTCTCCTCCTTCCTTGTGTAGTTACCCTCTGAATCCGCCCATGTGGACCCGGCAGATGATATCCCAGAGGAAATGTGAGGAAAGTGGAAACAAACGAAGGCAAACTTGACCCAGTTGTTACATAAGAAGCAAGAACAGAAGGGCGGAGAAAGCAGGCTGTTTTCAGAGGTTATAAAGGCCACTGCCCTGACACGTTGAGAAAGGCAGCAAGCGCGTCGCTGGAGATGACGGCGTGCAGCGTAAGGGGTTTGCCTGCGCGTTTTGCCACAGTGGCAGTAGTGAAATATGCTGACCCTGATGCCGCCCGCCCGCAATTATTCTTTACGCCGTGACTGCTGGCATTATTTATGCCATGGGGAGGCGGTGTAAATCGAGCTCTGTAAGGGGGCCATGAATCCTCGGCAACCGAACGAACGGCGTGTTTGTGAGAGAAAAGCTCCCTGGTAGCGCGAACCATGGCGACAGACGGGTGTCCCACGAGAGCGCGTACCCTCCCTCGTGCCCTGTGGTAATGTATTTGCGTGTAGTGTGCGCCCCGGAGTATTGCTTACAGCTTTATCATCGTAATTATGAGTTTGGTGGAAAATTTTGGGTTTATACCTCTTCCGAGATATATTGAGTGTACCACAGTTACATAAAATACCATAGTTATCACAGTAAAATTGTGGTGACTCGGTAAAAGCCACCAGTGTTATAAAATAGGAAAAACTGATCAAAACAAACGAAAAACAAGGCTGAGGTATAGACGCATGTTAGACTGCTTATAAAAAAATTAACACGATTCAAGTTTATTCCTATAGAACTTTTCACAGTTTTGCATTATTAAAACAAGACCGTTCTTAAA
The DNA here is from genome assembly GCF_024868665.1 of Triplophysa rosa. Taxonomy (NCBI): domain Eukaryota; kingdom Metazoa; phylum Chordata; class Actinopteri; order Cypriniformes; family Nemacheilidae; genus Triplophysa; species Triplophysa rosa. Next base: position 677,310 of record NC_079912.1, on the reverse strand, counting down.
AAACATTGTATTATAGAAAATGGAAGGCAGGGTGTTATTGAATATCTTTCCAATTATTCCAAAATGTGTACTTTACCAATCTGAATGAGTAATTGTCTGTAGCGTTTTAATCAGACGGTTATATTAGTAGTTCTATTACGTATGTCTGTCATATTTTATGTAAGATTTACATTAGCGACAGCGGAAAAAATCACAAATGAGTTTTTTTGTGTTCCAGTTTTTTTTGGAAATGGATATCATCTGTGTTTTAATTTAAGAATATTCAGTGTTGGAATGGTTTTATGAACAGTTTTTGACCTTCATTAGTAAATACGTCCAATGGCCAGATATATTGGCTTATTTTGCCCTAAAATACTGTCTAGGTAGTCAGCTCACTTTGTTTTGGAACAGAGCTGACGTCAGTACGTTACTTGTACATTCAAATAATTTTCATGTATTGTGAAATGCCTCTTCTCACTAACGTTTCTCTCCTGATTCTCTTCTTTTCTCCAACAGACGTTTATAGTACTGAACAAAGGGAAGGCCATCTTCCGCTTTAGTGCCACTTCTGCACTCTATATCTTTAGTCCTTTTCATCCTGTGAGAAGAGCATCAATAAGGATTTTAGTACACTCATATCCTTTCTGCTGCTACTGATGGCAGATGACTTCTGGAGTTTTGCATTGATCGTGATTGAGTGAATGGGTCTGTGTGTTACAGTATGCGAGTCTAACCCGTGATTTCAGCACTAAGGCTGTGTTCACCTTTGACTTCTTTTTTTTAAAAAGAAAAAATTGAAAATGCTCTTTTTTAGTAAAAATCTTTCAGCGTTGTGGTTACAAATAGTTGCTGGCAATGACTTCGGAGGCGGCGTTTGTGCACGAAGGCAGCTCAGAGAAACAGATTCAGACAGGCTTCATAGGCAGCGACGTGAAGTCTATTTGAATTGTAAAGAGAGCGTCTTAAAGTTATTGAAAGTGAAAATTAAACTTACATTTATACAAAACTATGCTCCCACCAGTGTTTCGGCCACAATTATATTTTTTCGGGCTTAATCCTGCTCGACCAATCACCGTCCCCGCATGTTGTTATGGAAACGACAGGTCTCCCTACTCGCTTGTCATTGGTTAGCTGTAAAAAAGGTGCTTGACGTCGGGGATTTTTTCAGAAAAATTGAACTTTCTTCAACATCAAAAGACACTCTGAGCTGCAGAAAAAGACACCGGCGCTGGCGTTTTAAAAAACACTCTGGCGTATTTTTGAAACAGTTTCAAAAAAGTCAAAATCTGAACATAGCATAACTGCATTTCTCCATTTCACTGAAAGGACTTTAAAGATAAAATACTTAAACTTGTGTTTTGTGTGAGAGTGGAACGCTGTGTGAAAACTGTTTGACATCTAAACATCAATGAGATTAAATTGAGAGCAAATGGAGACGTTTCTTTGTTCTCTAAAAAAATACCCCTGTGTCTTCTCTAGAGTTGCAGGAGAGCTCTAAACTGTGCTTTCTGCTCAGTCAGAGATCTCAGTAAGTACTGGAACATTTCTCATCAAATTCATATGATTGGTTATGCTATCAACATTATTTTATATCTTTATACATGACTGCTGACTCTTTCGTGTACATTTTTTGTCTCTGAGAAATATCGGAGACAAAGTTGATACACTAAACATAACTGAGCAATGAGCGAGCAACGTCTGAGCAATAGAGAGAGAGTTTCACAATCATCAGGAACATGTGTAGTGAGCACCTCTCTCTGACATTCAGAGGCTATGCCACGTATGAGCGTCTGTTTGGCTGAACAAAGCCCAGTTCGGAATGGCTGTTTTCCCAAAGCTCCATCTACGCTCGCACCCTCTCCGCTGCTTAAAATAGCCTGCGGTGCTGTTAGGCCTGCCCGAGGTGTTGAGAAATATTGGGCTCGTGGCACTTTGCTCTTGTGCAGTTGATAAGCGCGTGAAGAGGCTTTTGGTGAAGGTGCTGTGATGGTCGACTCCGTCCCCCTTCACCTCACGCCCCTTTTACGGTTCGACAGCCCGCCGGGCATCCAGTCACCCAATATCCGCATAAGTGCGATCCCGTGTGATATAAAGCTGAACGTACTCTACTGAAGGATTTTCTGAAGTATGACACAGACACTCATAGAGGTGGGTTGAAGGCGGGGGTCCGTGTTTTAAAAGGTTTTTCCATTGACACCTATTAAGAAGTGTCCACGTAATCTGTTGAAATAAGTCTTGCACTTCCAGCGTTTCATATGCTAGCTGTCTTTGAGATGATGGTGATGCTGACAGACCATCCAGGTACCAGCTCATTGGTTGAGGTGTGGCATGCGTTCTGGCAGTTAAAAGTGTTCACGTTTAGATTCCACACATCCCTGCTAACAGCAAATTTCCCGAGAGAGTCGAAGCCGGGAAACACGTTTGATTAAAGCGTGCAACAAGAGCGCATTCATAAGGTGAGAGCGTCCCGCTGAAGTGATTGGACTCATTAGCGAAATGTGAGAGATTTGATTCACAGATCAGACAGCTGAAGAAACGGGCCTATCAGAGCAAAACGCAGTGTTTCCCGGATTCGTCTGTGTCACCCGTGTTAACAGGTTTTGCCCAACTTTGATCATCATATATGCTCCAAAATGTTTTAGGTGCGACAGATGGATTTAAGGGGATAGTTTACCCGAAAATTATTTCATCATTTCTTCATGTCCTCATGTCATATCAAGCCTGTTTGAGTTTCTTTCTTCTTCAGAACACAACAGAAGATATTTCGAAGAATGTTGATAACCAAACAACACTGAACTCCATTGACTTCCATTGTATGAACACAAAACCACTGAGACATTTCTCAAAATATCTTCTTTTGTGTTCCACTGAAGAAAGACTCACATACAGATTTGATTTATATCTCTTTAATTGCAGGATTAAATTTAGTGTCTACACAGGCGGTTTAAAGGCGAAATTTTGTGATTTGATGTGAGAGGAAGAGCAGACATTGAGTGTGAATTACAATCATACACGGAGGTCTCAAATCAGCCCTTAAAGCAGAAAAAGACCAAAATAAAACCTTGTGGGTGTTTTTCATTATAAGACGGCGTCTGCCGGCACAACGTTTAATAGTTCAGCTGTAATTTTCAGTGTCATTTAGAATAACAAGCAGCTGTCATTCTGTCATCAGCTTTTAGATTCCCATACTGTACCTGTGCTTCAAAGATCTGTAATTAAACCCTGTCGTATATATGTCGTATATAAATATATAAAGATAAAATATAGTGAACAAAGTAATTCTTAAGATTTTTTTATTCTTAAGATCCCATTTTAACTATGGGATGCAAAAAAGGTTCTTCTGTGCTCGGACGTTGCTCTGTCATAGCTCAAGAGAGATAACATACAGCTGTGAAAAAAATTAAGAGACCATTTCAATATTATTTTCAGTTTTTCTAAATTTACTGTTTATAGTGCGTTAAGGTAAAATGATCATTTTTGTTTCATTCTGTGAACTACAAACAATAGTTCTCCCAAATTTCAAATTAGTTTCTATTTGCATTTATTTGCAGACAATGAAAACTGGAGAAACAGGTGAGAATGACAGAAAAGATGCTCTGTATTTTCTTAGACCTCAGATACTGCAAAGACAACAAGTTCAGATTCACTTTTGAACAATACAAAAGTCATATTTCTACATGTGTTTAGGAAAAGTTCATAAAAGGTTTTTTTATGTGTAATCTGGATTTTTCTCAGTTTTCATGTGTCTTGTCATGCTGTCAGTCTTTGCTGTCGGAAGACTTTCTTTCACTCCTGTAGTTTGATTTTGTTGAAATTGAACAGACGCTGGACTGGAATGACCACGATACATCTAGAAATGATGATTAAATGAACATTTGGAATGATCTCTTGATTTTTACCGTGGCTGTATGTCAACTAAGGCTCAGATGGGGGCCAGAATCTGATGAGAAATGTTTGAGATTGACCATGACTTGAGCATCTCAGCTGATCTGAAAACAGTTTGAGACGCTGTTGAGGAGACGTGTGAGATTTTCTTTAACAGATAGTAAATGTACACGTTATTGTCTTAACTGTTCTTACTTTATTCAGTCTTTTCATTATGTGCACTATTTTGACCAACTGTTGTTTTATGGCCATGTCTGAACCAGCGCAGTGGGCCAAATATGTGGAGTGAGTACACTTGTCTTTCTCTCTGTCCTAAACCTCTCTGTGTTTGTGTTGACCTCTGACCTCTGAACTGTGCCCTGTCTGTCTGATGTAAAGCTTTGCCAGGTGTTTGTTGGCTTGTCAAACTCAAGTAAGTTAAAGATTTGACTGTACGGGACGTCTGCTCTGTGAATGAAATCATGATATGAATAAATGATTCTTCAAAATCATCATGAACTGGAATGAATACAAAGACATTTAGAAGTGAACTTGGACAAAACTCTTTTTTGAAAGCACATTGGATGGTCTATCCATCTATCTGTCTATACATCCCTACATCTGTCCGTCTGTTTCTCTCCATCATCCATCCATCTATCTGTCTTTCTCTTCATTTATTCTCTCTTTCTCTCATATCGTGTGATTTATTTAGCGTTGTTTACCCTTCTGAAATGGGTCTCTCCATCCGGCACACCTCGCGTATCTGTCTGTCTATCTGTTGATCTGCTTGTCTGTCTCTTGGTTTGTATGTCCATCACCTCCAGCTTCAGTAAGGGTTGCAGCAGAAGTTTGTAGCGGGTAGACCGGATTTATCCCGTGTTTTCCATGCAGCTCGTACGGTTTGATGTATTCTGAGATGAATGTGACCTACAGTGTAAGTAACTGTGGGAAATGAGTCTTGTGCTTGTCGAAAAGCACGCAGATCTTTAAAGACGTTCCCTGCACAGGCCTCCGAGTCCTTCTGCACCGTGACCCAGCGTTTGAAAGCGAGCGTTTGATATTTCCATGCAGAGAAACTTGATGCGCATGCAGCATGCAAAGACGACACCTGTTTTTGAAACAAGTATGAAGTCGTACCGCTCAACATCATTCAGAGACCAGATATCAACGTCAACATTTTATTCTCAAATAAAGGTTAACACTTTGCGTCTCATTGACAGACTTTGTGAATTGAAATCTCTGAATTGATTTTGGACAACAGCGTTCAATAAAACGTTGATATCAGTCAACAAATAACAATGTGATGAGAGGTACGACATTCCCCAAAATAAGATTGTACTCACTAATACGGCTCAGAACCAAGTGAAACTAAAACCAAAAATAAATCGAACGGCTTTGCACTTCAGAATGTTGCATCTGTCCCCCGGTCACCATCCCCTCAGCTGGAGGGTCTCTCTTTTATTTGATGGTCAGGATTTTAACCTCTGTTCTCATCTTGATGATCTCCAGCTCATGACAAACGTGCTGCTGGACTGTGAATGTGCTGAATGTTTTTTTGCTCTGCGTTGTCCTTCATGATCTCTGTGTGTTACCTGTCATGTTCTTTCATTTCGTCCCTCCCTCTCTTTATCTCCCGTCCAGATACACTTTTACTGGCATTTATACGTTTGAGTCGTTGATCAAAATCCTGGCGAGGGGCTTCTGCATCGGGCCCTTCACCTTCCTGAGGGACCCCTGGAACTGGCTGGACTTCAGCGTCATTGTTATGGCGTAAGTTCATCTTTCAACTCTGAGTTTCACCCTTTATGTAAAAATGTCCTGTTTTCTAGACAAAAAAATAAAAATCAAGATCATTTCATAAAATCAACGTAGTAAAGATAATAAGATAATAATGTCTTTCTAACTTGATTGGCAGTTTTTCTTTCGCAAAGTGATGCATTTAATGGGGTTTATAAATAAGCAAAATTAAAACATAATCTGCCAATTACATAAGAAAGTAAAACATACACTGTCTTATTATCTTCTTTTATTTTATCAACATACAGAACAGTAGGATTTTACAAAACAACTATATTGAGGTTTATACGGTCCCCTTAAAATGAATTCAAGATTTGTATGTATTAAGGTTTTCTCTTAATCACAGTGACACAGACCCACAGATATAATGAAATCATAAGCAAGTGTTGTTGTATTCTAATAGATTGTCATAATCTAATTTTATTTGTTTGACCTGGTAATGATGGGATTAAAATAACAGTCCATATATCTGATTTATTATTATTAGAGGTTATGTGTAAGTGCTCACACTGTCCTTGACCCTTATCCCGAAACACACGTAGCCATGGCAACAGAGCTGAGCGTAGATGTGTCACCCCTAGAGTTTCAGCATCACATCCGTGTGTCACTGAATGAAATGTTTTCAAGGTTTGGTTTACAAATGAAGATTTGGGATCTTTGTTCCAAACCAGAAAAAAAATTGTGAATTTGATATTCAAAGAAAGAATCTGAGTCATTATTTTGGATGGACTATCCCTTTAAGATTATTTTTTTCTGGGGTTTACTCATTTATTTATAGTTAATTATGTTTAGTTTTACATGACTGTTTTCTACTTTCTCTCTGACACAACAGACTGATTTTACTTTTTCTTTTACTTTCATCTTTTTACTTTTTCATTTATTTGATTAAAGTGGCCGTCACTCAGATAGTTTCTGCATATCTCATGTTAATCTTGAGTATTTACAGAATAGTATCTCACCCTTCAAATATCTGTAGAGTCTTTAGTTTGATCACATTTATTACCGACAGGGTCACACTTTATTTTAAGGTCCCATTCTTAAAATACGACTTTTGCCTCAATAAACTCTTCATTTGGTGCTTATTAATAGTTAGTATGATAGTTGTTAGATTAAGGTATTGGGTAGGATTAGGGATGTAGAATATGGTCATGCAGAATATGTGCTTTAAATGTACTAATAAACAGCCAATATTCTAATAATATGCATGCTAATAAGCAACTTGTTAATAGTGGGAATTGGTCCCTATACTGAAGTGTTACCAAAGACAGATACTGCTGTACGATTATTTCCGAAAACATACGACACGTGTGGGGGGATGTGGGGGCAGAACTAAAGCACGTGCACACCCATTGCCAACAAAACACAGACGTATGACTCAGGTTAACTTACCGCGTGCGGTTCATATCCGGCATCTTTTAGCACTGGGACCGCACCATCTATCAATTTCAAACCATCTCCAAATCCAGCGTTATATCCACCGTTTATATGACATTCATCACCCAAATGCAGTGAACAAACAAACACAGCTGAACTTCGCGAACGCAGTGCTCTCTCTCTCTCTCTTGCTCCAGCTGGTTGATGTGTGCGCATGCTCGTTCTCCCGCTCTCCTTGGTTGACGCGTGGGCGTGCTCTTTCATCTGGCTCTCGCGGGTTGACGCGTGGGCGTGCTTTTCCGGGAGAATTGTCCAATAAGGGACTAAGAATGGTTGTTACGAAACGGATTTTCATATTCGAAAAAGACTTTCCGAAACCTATACGAATGCTGGGGGAGTGTATCGAGCTCAGAAATACTACGTCATACGTCCAACTCGTTTTTTGAAAAGTTGAGAAGACAGCACGTTTAACAGTGTAAAGAAGTTAGAATGCATGAAACGCCGTTGCACATCCCCTTGAAACTTTTTAGTGTAAAGCACAACATTAGATTTTTCGTGGTATCATGTATTGTTGCTCAACTTTTCTTGCTTATGACTGTTAATGTTTTTGAGATCTTTCTGTTGTAACGTAGAAATGATTCACTGTCAACATTAATGATATAGTTCATAATATTGCCTTGTTATTGCCAAATAGTCATATTGTTGATAATAGAAAAATACATGAATAATATATTCACCTCTATTTACTCTTGCACAGACGTAGCAGATAACAAACATGTAGATTTAAAGCAAAAATATTTGCTTCAATATATTAATTTTTTTTACGTGACGTCGCAACAGGCGAGCAGAAGTCAGAAACACAATTCAGAGTTTCATCTCATACAACAGTCATTCAACACCCAATGAACACCCCCCCAACATGAATTTATCTGTAACTCACAAGGTTTCTCGAGCATGTAGATGTTAGAGATGCCTGTCGGTAACCTCTCACTCGAGCCGTGCCGTGATGAACTGCTTATTTCTCGTTGGCCTTTAAGACTTTATTTCTCCGGCATTAACTGACCGGTCGTCCTTGAACCGGATGTTTCAACAGTGTCAGGCCCGAGCAGAGCCAGTAAGTCACAGGTTGTTGACAGGGACGCTGGTCGCCCCTCTTGACTTCATTAAAGCCAGACTCATGACAGCAGATAGAACGGCTGATAAATCAGAAACGCTAACCACCAGCGTCCAGCGATACGGCCAAACGTGATGTTATTCTAACACCGCCTCATCGTGTGATGTATCTTGAATGTTTGAGCGTCTCGATTACCCACATCTCCCCTCGCCGACATGCGTTCATGTAATTACATTGGGTTATTTTCTAAATCAAACCTGCTGCTGTCATCTGCAACATTTTAAAGGGGCAGTTCACCCAAAACGGAGAACTTGGAAGTATCCGACAGAGGTTTGATTTTGAGGTGAACTGTTCCTTTAAGACGACATCAAATGAGCTTGTATTTTTGTTCTCTTTTCTTTTGTTTGTCCATATAATTGTAATGTGACTCTGCAGGTTTCTAACTGAGTTTATTAAAGTAGGCAATCTACAAGCCCTCCGAACGTTCAGGGTCCTCCGAGCTCTGAAAACAATTTCCGTAATCCCAGGTAAGAGGTTTCTAAACCTGCGACGGCAGAGAAAAGTCACCGTGTTGCTGTGTGTGCAGTCTAGTGCCAAAAAAACCACTCGGGAGCCGAACTGCATCTGATTCCTCTCGTATCGTCTCTTTCACCACCTGAAGCGTCACGCTGCATCATTCAACAGTGTGTTTGTTGGTCTCTTGTTGGTGTTGTTGTCATTCTATGTGCTGGCTTATTGCAGATATGTTACTGAGTTTGTGGACCTGGGCAATGTCTCAGCGTTACGGACATTCAGGGTTCTGCGAGCGCTGAAAACTATCTCAGTCATCCCAGGTGAGAGGCCGACAGACAGCAAGGCCTGCCTTGATACTGGATGACCAAACACCTACCGGACATTTCCTTCAGTTCCAAATCGTTCTTGGAATTGCGGAAATGCAGAACGTAGGGAATGAGACTTTTGAGTTGATGCTCGATAGACAACACATGAAGTCAAAGTGTGTGTCGTATCCACCTCACCTGCTGAAGTCAAATAACAGCTGGTCTTCCAGTTTAACCAGTGGAAACCAGTTTGGTTTTATATTAAACAGTATTATATTAAATTGATGCCAGTTGTCCAGATTACTGTCAGCTCTTTATCATGAGCGTCACAGAAGTTGTAAACACACTAACACATCCTGCAGGTGTATGTTAGTAGGTCGATCTCGCACACACACACACACACACACACACACACACACACACACACACAGTCTGGTTTACTATCTCCGTGGGGACAGTCCATAGGCGTAATGTTTTTTATACTGTACAAACTATATTTTATCCCCTAACCCAACCCCTAAACCTAAAGATCATAGAACACTTTTTGCATTTTTAGATTTAAAAAAATATATTGTTCTGTACAATTTATAAGCTTTTGTGCCCATGAGGACCTCAATTTTGGTCCCCACAGTGACACGAGTCCCCATGTGTTGGTGTGTATTCAGGTTTAGGTCCCCACCGGGATATACAAACATGAACACACACACACACACACAAGTGAAATGACATCAGTGTAGATCTCTCAGGTTACTTTACCCGTCAAGCTTCAGAGCTTTAGTCAACTCACTCAAAACGTCTCATTGGACTGTAGTGGTTAACATGTTACATGCATGAGTAGCGCTAGCGGTGTGTGACTCGGCATCTCTGCATGTTGTGTGATCATGAACAGAATACACTTTCTATGGAACGAGATCATATGCCGTACATACAGTTTATAGAAATAAATATTCAATTATGTGAAGTATGTAAATTCTATTATACTATCCTGTGTTTGAATACTGGATTCTGATTGGCTGGAAGGTGTTCATTAAAACTGTTTAATGCACGGGTAGTTCAAGTCAGTTTGATTAACATTCGAAATTAACTGACAAAAACTTCACCTGTCTGTTCAATAATGACACCGTAAACAACAATAACATCGTTAACTTTGCAAATGACCGTTGTATAAGCGGCTTAATCCACGGCTAGCCGTGCATTAAAGGATTTTAGTGCACTTCACAGAGGCACCACATGCTTTAATGCACAGATAGCCGTGGATTATCCCTTACTTGTATGATGCATGTATGGATTTCTGTATGTATGGTTCTCTTTCCATGGACGTGTAATCTGTCACATTTTGTGTGCTTGCTGCACTCATAAATGTTTGTGTAGATGACTCTAGATGTCTGTGTTTGCTCGCAGGTGAAAGAAAGTGCACTAAAATACACTGAAATGTATTTACACTTAAATATACTGTATATTTCTAGTGGTCGGTTTTCACGCACTAATTGTGTATTTAATATACAAAAAAGTCCTTAGTACTTTTTTAGATAAACTTAAGAAGATCTAAGTGTACTCATCTGTGCTTTTTGAGACACTGTGAATAGAAGTACTAAAGACTATATTTCTAGTATATCACTGCTGTCCTTTTGAAACCTTGTATCTCCATATTTCGCAATTTTTTTGCCGTAAATCATTATTATTAGTCACCCTTTATGCTTGTCACTGGGCTTTGCAAATATCTAGCCCATAAAAAGTATTAAAAAGTGCTTGTCAAGTTTGACAAAACAGTATTTGATCATTTAAAAAAAAGGTGTTTTTTTCCATTTCTTGAAAAACGGCAAATCTGGACATCCGAGGTTTGGGAAGGACAGCGACGATATTAAATGTGTGAAAATAGAGCACTCATAAATCAGTCGTGTTTTAGTGCACTATTCTTTTTTTTACTTGGGTTTGATGTGTGATCCAGAGTTGGGCATATTCAGAATGTAATAGTATCTACATTTGGATTGAACGGCCCTCAATTCACATTCTTTTGGAATGAAAGCTCTTATTTCTGAACGTAGCACAGCTCTGGTGTGACTCTCAGATTTGATGTGTACTATAAAGAGTTGTATAGACTGATGCTTGACAAATTAAAAAGTCCTTATTAGAACGTATGCGGTTCTTCATGCGTCTGTGTGTGTGGATCAGGTCTGAAGACTATCGTTGGTGCTCTGATTCAGTCGGTGAAGAAGCTGGCTGACGTCATGATCCTCACCGTCTTCTGCCTCAGCGTGTTCGCTCTCATCGGCCTGCAGCTCTTCATGGGAAACCTGCGACAGAAATGCGTCCGCAGCCCCGCGCACTGTCTCAACACCACCATACCTTCATATTACAACAGCACTTTTATCTGCAATAACAGAACCTGGTCTTCTGTGGAGGATTTCCTCACTAATGAAGGTCAGTCGTGTGGACTTCAGTGGTCACGGGTCTTAATATGTCACAATCATGTTCAAATGATGTTTCAGGTTGTATCTGTTGAATGACAATGCTGTCAGAGAACCTGACGTCTAGCTGAGATTTAGTCTTATTTTTGGTTGGTCTCATTTCATTAGAATAGCAATTAGGACAGCGTTGGCACTCAATACGTTGACCTGCAGTACACAGATGTAGGACACAGACGGAAATAGAGACGCTCGTATGCTTTGTCATGGTATGCTAATTGTTTAAATGTCCAGAAGCCAGAAGTTCCTCCTGAATGTAACAGGTTTTTATTAGCACTGAAAGTTTGAGAAGTCTACAGGAACTTAACTGTGTTTATTATCAAAAGCCTCTGAATGATGTCTGTTAGGAGTGACAGTACGGAACTTATACGGCGGTCCGGCTCGCGCTGGTAAATGTTTAAGGTTTTGCTGGAACACAGAATGTAGACAGCTGGAGGGCCGTCTGCCAACCGGGAGCGCGGGAGTTTCTCCCTGCGGCCCCTCGGCTCTCCAGCCCGGAGCCAATGGACAAAAGCGTGAAAATGAGACGAGATAAAATGGAGGTCTGTGTCTGCATGGGAGGGATACAGATGAGGCTGTCACTCTCTTTAAATGGGAAAAAAAACAACCACAGGTTCAGCCTATAGTGTACATTTCACCTCCTATAACTCAACCGCAAGCGTTGTGTTTTAACTTCTGAGGAAGAAATGCAAAGAAGTGTTAAATGTACTGTATGCAGTTTAGAAATCCACTCATCCGGCACATCTTGATGAGAGAAGCAGATCTGCTGCTTATGGTTCAGTAATGATGAGGATCCCTGTTTGAATCTCAGAATCTGTTCTTTGTGCTTTCAGACAATTACTTCAAAGTGGAAGGAGCTAAGGACGCCTTAATATGTGGAAACGCAAGTGATGCTGGGTAAGTGAACATCAGGCCTGGGTCAGACTCATATTTTATAGAATGTGCTCAGTTGACTCTTTGAAGAGGATTGAAAAAAAGTATATTAAACATGTTAGTTATTGTATGTGTTTGCATGTGCTAAACTTCCTTCAGCAACACTGGGGTTGTGTGTGGCGTTTGCTTTGTTCTGGGAGGTTGCTAGGTAGATGCTAAATGGTTGCTATGTGTGTGTTAGGTGGTTATTAGATGGTTATTAGATGTTTGTTATGTGCGTGTTAGATGGTTGCTAGGTGGATGTTAGGTGGTGGTTGTTAGATGGTTGCTAGGTGGATGATATGTGGTTTTTAGGTGGTTGTTCGATGGTTGCTAGGTGGATGTTAGGTGGTTGTTAGATGGTTGCTAGGTGGATGATAGGTGGTTTTTAGGTGGTTGTTAGATGGTTGCTAGGTGGATGATAGGTGGTTTTTAGGTGGTTGTTAGATGGTTGCTAGGTGGATGTTAGGTGGT
>NC_079912.1:530407-664058 GCF_024868665.1 Triplophysa rosa | reverse complement strand
TTGTTAGATGGTTGCTAGGTGGATGTTAGGTGGTTTACAGGTGGTTGTTAGATGGTTGCTAGGTGGATGATAGGTGGTTTTTAGGTGGTTGTTAGATGGTTGCTAGGTGGATGTTAGGTGGTTTTCAGGTGGTTGTTAGATGGTTGCTAGGTGGATGGTAGGTGGTTTTTAGGTGGATGTTGTGTGGTTTTCAGGTATTAGTTAGATAGTTGTAAGATGGTTGCTGGGTTTATGTTAGGGGTCTTTTAGGTGATCGTTAGATTGTTGTTAGATGGTTGCTAGGTTTATGTTTCACTGTAAAATAACAACTATAGGATTTATGTAATTTTTTGTGTTAATTTGCAGAAGTTTTGCATACAGTTTTTAAAAGTACATTTTTACAGTGTATGTGTTTTTTTAGGTGGTTGTTAGATGTATGTTAGGTGATCTTTCGATTGTTGCTAGGTGTATGTTAGGTGATTGTTAGATTGTTGTAAGGTGGATGTTAGGTGTTTTTAGGTGGCTGTTAGATGGTTGCTAGGTGGATTTTAGGTGGTTGCTAGGTGGATGTTAGGTTCATTGTTAGATTGTTGTAAGGTGGATGTTAGGTGTTTTTAGGTGGCTGTTAATGATGTCAATGTCAATTTATTTCTATAGCACTATTACACACAACAGCAGTTTACCAATGTGCTTTACAACAGAAATCACAGGCAGTTTATAGAAACAAAAGGAAAAAAAGAAAAGAAAACTGAATAATAATAATAAACTATAAATATATCCATTTAAAATACACATACATGTGCATAGTGTTGTCAAAAATATCGATATTTCGATAAGTATCGATACTGAAGAATCTGAAACGGTTCCAATACCCATGTCCCACGTATCGATATCAGCTGCGCGTTCCCGCTCTCTTTCTCTTTTCCGACAGTGAGTTAACACACACTGCAAGTGAACGCATAACAACAGAGCCCCGCCTCCTCTCACATACTTGACTCGTTTGTGGCAGTTAAATCGTATTTATGTTAGAGAAAAGATGGCCAGTCTCAGTAACACATCTGGCGTGGTGCACGCTCGTTACGCTTCCCGTGTTTACCATAGCGATCCATGTATGTGCGCTGATCAATAATTTTATCCACTCGTTTCATTCGCCCTGGTTATATGTTGTTTATGTTAGTACAGAGTCTCCGCAACAGTTCTCGTGTTTAACGCACGCGTTTCTGTCTTTATGTGCGCTCATCAATGATTTCATCCACTCGTCTCGTTCGCTCCGGTTAATTTGATGTTTGAAATAATGCTGGTGCTGGTGGCGAGTAAAGTCTCCGCAACAGTTCTCGCGTGTGATACACGTTTGCACTTCCGTGTTTACCATAGCGCTCTATGTATGTGCGCTGTTCAATGATTTCATCCACTCGTCTCATTCGCTCCGGTTACAAGTTGTTAATGTTAGAAAGATGTCCAGTGCGGAGTCTCTGCAACAGTTCTTGCGTTTATGTCTATATGTGCGCTGATCAATGATTACAGTATGGGCCTATGTGGTGAATAAAAGCCAATTTAGCCAATTAACTAATATTAACGAACAATGAATGAGCAATACATTTGTTCAAGCTCCCCTGTTGAAAAATCCAGTATACTGTATGCTGGGTAAGGTATGTTTTGATCGATGCTGGTTTGATCTTAAACCAGCTAAGAACCATCTTAAATCAGCATATGAACGGTTTAATCCAGCACAAACCAGCAAACCAGCATCAAAACATACCAAACCAGCATAGGCTGTTTTTTTCAACAGGGTCTGGTCCATTAATACTGACAATTACAACTTTGATTTTAAATAGTAAATGTATTCGTAAAATTAACATTAGATTAACAATTAATAAATAATGTAAAAATATATACCTCATTGTCTAGTCTTGTTCAATTTAACTTCAAATAAAATTTAAAAAGGCCTATATTGCTATTGCTTATTAGGGCCTTATTGCTATGGCAGTTTATTCCCCGTGGTATCGAAAATGGTATCGAATATCGATATTTTTTTAGGTATTGAATCGAAGTTAGAAATTCCAGTATCGTGACAACACTACATGTGCATAGATATACAAATTTCACCCGCAGCTGCTGCATATTAGAAGCAATAGCAGTACTCAATTTCCAAAAGTCAATTCAAAAAGGTAGGCTTTTAGCTTTGACTTAAAAACAGATATTGAAGAGGCGAATCTAATAGCAGTGGGTAGTGCATTCCATAATCTGGGAGCATTTACTGAGAAAGCACGGTCACCCCTTGTTTTTCATTTTGATTTTGGAACACGTAGCAGTCTCTGATTGGACGAACGGAGAGAGGCAACTGGGCAATATTCTGATAGTAAATCCAAACGTAAGGAGGTGCCAAACCATTTAACGACTTAAACACAATGAGAAGAATTTTAAAATCAACACGATATCTTACCTGCAACCAGTGCAAAGAGCATAATATTGGAGTGATATGGTCCCATTTTCTAGTATCTGTCAGAAGTCTTGCTGCTGCATTTTGTACTATCTGTAACCGGGATAAAGCTGATTGGCTAACCCCGTAATACAGTGAATTGCAGTAGTCTAACCATGATGTAAAAAATGCATGAATTATTCTTTCAAAGTTATTAAAAGATAAAATGGTTGCTAGGTGGATGTTAGGTGGTTGTTAGATTGTTGTAAGGTGGATGTTAGGTGTTTTTAGATGCTTGTTAGATGGTTGCTATGTGGATTTTAGGTGGTTGTTAGATGGTTGCTAGCAGAGGTGGACAGTAACGAAGTAAATTTACCTGAGTACTGTACTTAAGTACACTTTCTGAATATCTGTACTTTACTTGAGTATTATTTTTTCTGAGGACTTGTACTTTAACTTCACTACATTTGAAAGACAAATATCATACTTTTTACTCCACTACATTTATAAAAAGGTTCAAAAGTAGAAAATGGTTTCTATACAGCGGGGTTTCCTGTTTGCGCAATTTATCTGGCTTGCGATCTGCCAGGACCTTTTACTGTTGCCAAGTATTTCAGTTTTTCTAAGCTCGCGGTTTTCTGACAAGCTTTGAATGGCCATTTGGCAGATTTTTTTACGCAAATCTGGCAATTCTGGGATCTTTCCCGCTAAACTAATGTAAACATAGGCGCTGCTACACCATTGATAGCGCTCTAAAAAGGCAAATAGAAGAATAAAAGAGGAAAAAGGCACATGTTAAAGTGTGGTGTAATCATCTGTGGGTTACGATCAGGCAAATATCGTAGAAACATTGTCATGAAAATGATCGGCATAACGGCTAAACGGTAAATAAGCATCACATGCACCTTGAGGTACGCGTGCGTGTTAACTTCTGATCTGCTGCTGTATCATTTAAAGCGATTTGGAAAATGAATTATGTTTTTACTGAAGTAACAATAGTTGAAGTATTCCTGTTGAAATAAAAACTATAGAACCCTGCCCAAAATACAACAGAAAATGTAATGGATTTAATGGTTATAATGGGAATTGTACTATGGATACTTGTTGTCTAGTTGTATGTGATGGATTCTATTGGTGGGATGGTAAATCCTATTGGAATAAAACCCCAAACACACCACAAAGAGGAATTTAATAAAAAAAAATCTAATTCAAAAATTCATTGTTTTTTTCAGCAGGGATGGTATTTGCAGTAAAACCACAGTATCCACAAATTTACCATTTTCTATATAGGAACCATACTCCAATTAATAATCTTTAGTAAAACCACAGCAACTAAACCTAGTTTCAGTATACTAGCTATAGTTTATGTTTGTAGTTAAATTATGGTAATAAATCCAACAAACACATGGCTTCTACACTTAACTATTTACAAGAACCTTACTACTTAATGGTAAATAGCTGCTAAAACTGGTAAAGGGAATATACAAAATAAAAGAACACTGCTCATAAATACATATAGGCCTAGGGGGCTAATGAGGATAATTAGGCTAAATGATCATACAGGATTATATCTAAACTAAACATATATGTGCTAAACATGTAAAGCTCTTAAAGGAGTTGCTCACTGGAAAATTTGCCCACATTGACTTTCTATAGTAGGAATAAAAACGACTATGGAAAGTCAATGGGGGCAAATTTTGAAGTGAACTACTTTAATACAACTGATACTGTGAGCTACTCTGTGTATTCAGTAGGTTGCTTCAGAGGCATAAGTTATAGACAATAAAGCAATGCACAACTGACATAAAGTAAATTTACTTTTAATACTTGAGTACTTTTAAAAGCACGTACTTCTGTACTTTTACTTAAGTAAGAATCTGTCTTTACAACTTTTACTTGTAGTGGAGTAATATTTGACCAGTAGTATCCGTACTTTCACTCAAGTAAGGAAGTTGTGTACTTCGTCCACCTCTGGTTGCTAGGTGGATGTTAGGTGATTGTTAGATGGTTGCTATGTGGATTTTAGGTGGTTGTTAGATAGTTGTAAGAAGTAACTAACTCCATGACTTATTTTGAAAACCAAAGCACACCCACACATCAGCTCTGAGAGCTCCAAGCGTTCTTATATTTTTCGCCATGCTCACTTCCATTTACTTTTGGCCGGATGTATATGACATGATTTAAAAAAAAATATATTGATAGTAGAGGTATCACTATCGATACACTATCGAAAAAAAAATATTGCGATAGTTACATGTATCAATATTTTTGCACAGCCCTAATGTTTATAGTTTTTTTTGGTCTGTTATGTTGTCTGCCAGGTTAAAATAAAAGCACACATCATCTCAACAAACTGATACCTCTGCAAATAGTGCTGACAGAGGCAGAGAGTAATTGTTTTATTCTCTTATTATCAAAAGATCATGCTGAAAAATCTAATTTTGTCCGTGGAAGTATCCAGCGAGACGGTGCAGAGGAGACAGAGTTTAATGCATCATCATCTCTCCAAGGCTTCTTGGATTTCACTTATAGCTTCGGTCATTCTGTCTGATCTGTAATCATGTTTAGAGATATCTGCTGTGTGAACAGTAGCCTCTCTCATTCTGTTACAACTCAAATGAATTAAACGTTATTTTAAAAGCCATGACGTGATATTTCATTCAGGATGTACATCAAACACTTAATGGAAAGTGTTTTGAGTTATTGGACGGCGGTGTGAAGGGTTTTCTGTCTGATGGTCTGTTGATGTGAATTACGACACAGTCTGTAAATGTTGATTGTAACATCAAGGACACAAACACACATCTGACCGTCTTGTGTTGTGATAACAGCCTTGTGTCCAAGTCAGATAAAAGCGCCAATGAAAACTGAGACAAGCGCTTGTGATGCATGCCTGTTAAACACTTCACAAAACAGAAGCTTCTAGAATCTGTAGACTGATTCACAGAGAGAGAGAGAGAAAGAGAGAGAGAGATATTATTCAATCTGATTTTACTGGAATTTATGACTGTTTTACAAGGTGACTCATAATATAGTAATAAAGAAAGCAATAATGAAGCATCACCCCTTAAACCAGATCAGACTAAAATATATGAAAGAATGCATACAAATTAGCCACCGTATAAATAGTTATGAATACACTGTAAAACTTTGCTGTAATTTCGCAGCAGGTTTGCCAGTAACTTACTGTAGATTTAATGTACAATTTTGTTTTAAGCATACATTTACCTAGTTTATATATTTTTCTTTCATAAAACTAGACTAAATATCTTGGGTCACTTTTCTTGTTATGTAAATGTATCGTAATTTAAGAAGTTTCAAATATTTTTACAGAAAACAAGAGAATAATGCTTAGGAAGGATGACATTTTTTTACTTTGTTGCTGTGCTAATGCCAGTCTCTTCTTGCTCATTTTGAATCTCAAAAGTCAAAGTGTTTTAATTTTGATTAAAGTAATTGAAAACAGTACTAATTGGAAAGTATATTACATTTGCATTTAGTCATTTAGCAGACACTTTTATCCAAAGCGACTTACAGATGAGGGAAACATTGGAAGCAATTGGAACAACATAAGCACAACAAAAAGCATAAGTGCAGTAAAAGAGAACTGGTCACATATAGCCTATCACAGTATACAGAGATACGTTTTTTTTTTGTTGAAAGAGTAGGAAAGAGATAGAAGTCAGAACTGATCAGTCAGGTGTTGACGGAAGAGATGTGTTTTCAGACGGTTCTTAAAGATGGCCACAGAATCTGCCGATCTTGTATCAGCGGGCAGATCATTCCATAAATGTGGAACCGATCCCGAGAAGGTACGTGACAGATTTTTTACCTTTTTGGGATGGTACCACAAGACGTCGTTCATTTGCAGAGCGTAGGGATCTGGCGGGTATATAAGTCTGCATTAGCGAGTGAAGATAAGGGGGTGCCAAACCAGTGGTGGTCTTGTAGGCCAGGAGCAGAGACTTGAATTTGATTCGAGCGACTATAGGTAGCCAATGTAACTTCGTGAAGAGAGGAGTGAAGTGCGCTCTCTTCGGTTCATTGAAGACCACTCTTGCCGCTGCATTCTGGATCATCTGTAGAGGTTTGGTTGTGCAAGCTGGAAGTCCAGCCAGTAGCGCATTGCAGTAGTCCAGTCTGGACAGAACAAGAGCCCGGACTAGGACTTGCGTAGCATACTCGGATAGGAAAGGTCTAATTTTCCTAAGGTTGTAGAGGATGAATCTACAGGACCGGGTGGTGCTGGCAACATGATCAGTGAAGTTAAGCTGATCGTTGATCACCACTCCCAGGTTTCTGGCCGTTCTGGAAGATGTGATGACTCTTTGTGTTGGCCGGGATTGCAAGCAGTTCTGTTTTAGCAAGGTGCAGCTTGCAAGTGATGGATGTTCATTCAGAGCGAGATGTCGGCTAGGCATGCTGAAATGCATGCAGAAACAGTCGGATCGTAAGGCTGAAATGACAGGTGAAGTTGTGTATCATCCACATAGCAGTGATAGGAAAAGCCATGTTTCCGAATGACAGAGCCCAGGGTAGTGTATATAGAAAATAGCAACGGACCAAGCACTGAGCCCTGAGGCACCCCTGCGTCGAGATTTTGGGACTCAGAGACCTCTCCTCTCCAGGATACTCTAAATGACCTACCTGTGAGGTAAGATCTGAACCATTGTATCACCACTCCAGAGACACCCATAGCCTGGAGGGTCGACAGGAGTATGTGGTGGTTAACAGTGTCAAAGGCAGCAGTCAGATCCAGTAGGATAAGTACAGATGAGTTAGAGGCGGCTCTTGCCAGTCTCAGGGCTTCAATGACTGAGAGCAGCGCAGTCTCAGTGGAATGACCGCTCTTGAAACCAGACTGGTTGCTGTCCAGGAGGTTGTTCTGTGTGAGAAAGGATGAGAGCTGGTTACATACCACCCGTTAAAGAGTTTTAGCAATGAAGGGGAGGAGTGATACCGGTCTGTAGTTCTCTAACAGTGCAGGATTAAGAGTGGGTTTCTTCAGTAGTGGGGTAATACGGGCCTCTTTGAAGACTGTGGGAAATGTACCAGTGGTGAGAGACGAGTTGATAATGTGGGTCAGAGCGGGAACAACCGATGGAGAGATGGCCTGGAGGAGATGAGTTGGGGATGGGATCTAGAGGGCAGGTAGTTGGGTGGTTAGAAGACATGACCTTGGAGACATCATCTTGAGATAGGAGAGAGAAAGAGGGGAACGAGCATGTGTCGTGGGTTTGGGTGTGAACAAGAGGCGGCGGTACAGGGAACTGACTGCTGATGGTGGTCGTTTTCTTTACGAAGAAAGACGCAAAATCATCAGCTGTTAAGTCAGATGGAGGTGAGGGGGCAGGCGGGCAAAGAAGAGCAGAGAAGGTTTTAAAGAGAGTATGAGAGTCAGGCGAGTCTTTAATTTTGGTAGTACTGGGTTTTTGCAGAGGAGAGACTGATAGAGACCGAGGTCAGCGGGTTCTTTAGATTTGCGTCACTTTCTCTCAGCAGACCTGAGCATGGTGCGATGCTTGCGGATAACATCAGATAACCAGGGGGCAGAAGGGGATGCACGAGATGGCCTTGATTTTAGAGGGCATAGGTTGTCTAAGCAGGAGGTTAGTGTGGAGCAAAGAGGCACTGCTAGTATCCAAGAGAGAGAGCTGTTCAGAGGGAGGGAGCGTGGTGGAGACTGCAGAGGATTAGCGGGAGGGAGAAAGTGATCGTAGGTTGTGCCAGAATGTGACCAGTGGGGAAACATGTGTAGTGTCTGGGGAAGTTAGGTCGAGATCAGGAGTGATGAGGAAATGATCCGACGTGTGCAGCGGGGTGACCTGGGAGTGATGATTGGAGCAGTGTCGTGTGTGGATAAGATCAAGTTGATTACCAGACTTGGGTTGCTGAAGTGGGAACTCGCTTGAGGTCAAACGATGCAGTCAGGTTGTTGAAGTTGGCAGCCTGCGGTTTTTCAAGGTGGATGTTGAAGTCTCCAAGTACCACCAGAGGAGTACCATCCTCGGGGAAGGATGACAGAAGCGTATCCAACTCCTCCAAGAAATGTCCAAGCTGACCTGGGGGACGATAGATAACCACAACATAAGTTTTAAGAGGGTGGATGATAGAAACAGCATGTGACTCGAAGGAGATGTTGTCACACGAGGGTGCCAGCTGTTTGAATTTCCAGTCGTTGGGGATAAGTAGACCGGTTCCTCCAACCCCTCCCTGATCTGCGTGGGCTGTGGGAGAAAGTGTAGTTATTAGAGAGGGCAGCCAGTGTGGCAGTGTCCTCTGGCTTGATCCAGGTTTCAGTAAGTGCTAAAAGAGAAAGACCAGAGTGTTTAGCAATATCTGTGATGAAATCTGCTTTGTTTACAGCAGATTGGCAGTTCCATAAACCAATGGGAAATGTAATTGAGGTAGTTGTGGAATAGATGCTGAAAGAGTGCGCAGATTATTAGCATTAGCATTGCGTGGCCTTCTACGTGACACCGGTGAATTACGAGTTCTAGTGACAGTAGGGATTTGAAAACACATAGTCAAAAACGGGGAATAAGAAATATACAAGACAAATAACAAGAGAATAAATAGAAGTGCAAAAAGTTAATACTGAAGTGCGATACTCAGGTGCCTTGTCTGTGTCCTTGCTCGGTGGAGTCGTGCAGGTAGAGTCGATGGTCTTTACGCTCTTTGGTCTGCACGCGATAAGGCTGCCGCGGTGTCAATCACACTTAAGTATCCGTCTGGATCACGTAGCTGAATTCAGCAGGACACGCCTCCCAATATCTCACACTAGGTGTGTTCGACTTGACGCGGCGCTGCGCAGATCGATCAAAATCTGACTTGAAGCAGTGCATACCGGTTAGAAATTTTGTCCGACTTGAACCGGCGCCGACGCCACGTGACTTTCACATGGGGTATTAAAGTAGCGCGAGAGCATTTCGAGAACAGCCAGCTTGCTCAGCCGGAGCAGCATCTCAGGAGCGGCTGCACCAGGCTGTGATGACGACATAGCTTTTCATGATTGGCTAGACAACGATCACGTGCGTTTCGGGTTTATTATAACACCCTCAGTTCAACTAATACTTATTAATGCATGTTTTTAAAACAGCTAAAACTCTGTTTGTACAAATATAATAAACATGTTATTTTGTGTTGTTTAATAAAATAAAAATGAAATGAATACAGACTCTGTTGGTAGTTTAATAATATATTCTTATGTTTACCATGCTTTTTAGGCACACAGTGTTAAGCAGCACATAACATTTGCAATATGAAGAGTTTATGGTTGCTACTTTTTAATTTAAACATTTGTTTATTGGACAAATCCAGTATTCTAATCCACTTCAATCGCACTTTGAAAAGGAAACACGGTGCGAGCGTCACTACGGCAAGCAGCAGGTGTCCGACTTGACTGCTTCTTTTTCAACTCCTCCCTCTACTGCAAGCGGCTAATCTCGCCGATCGGTCTGCGCAGTGCCGCATGAGCTCGAACACACCTAATAACAACGAAACCAGCACGAGAACAAATGCGACTTCAACACGTGACAAATGCGGAAATAAACAAAGCAACAACACTGCGTTTAAACTCAATAAGACAAGATTAATCAATTACACTTGCACACTTCAGTTGACTTCAGCTGCAACAAAATGCTTCTATTAAAGGTCCCATTCCCCGCGATTGCATTTTTCAACCTTTAGTTAGTGTGTAATGTTGCTATTAGAGCATAAATAAAATGATAAAGCTCAAAATTAAAAATGATAAAGCTCAAAGTTCAGTGCCAAGTGAGATATTGTCTTTAACAGAATTTGCTACAGAGAACAGCTGAAATCGGACTACAGCCCTCTACATCCCGGGTACATGATGTCACTATTCCGAGTGCTTTTATTAACTTCCGCCTAAAGGAATATGCCAAAAAAGGGGCGAGGTCTTCCTTAGAGAAGAGGAAGAGCCGCTGGAATAGTGTTTGGTTATCAGAGATTGTAAACATTTGACTGAGCTACGCGCTAAATTACTTTCACTTTCATCACAATCCTACAGCTGGTAATAAGAATTCAGCATCACACATTCTAAGAGAACCAACGGTCAAATAACAGCTTCCATGACTTTAACATCGGCTGTGAAAGCTGTTCTGTGTAACACACTGATATTGTGTGTGTGTGCGCATACCTCTAAAACACTTCTATGGAATGTCCTTTGAAGTCCTGCTTGCAAATGTCTCCTGGTCAATCTGCTTGTTTTATTATCCAACTCGGGTCCAATATAAAAAGGCAAAACTAACGTTTCTGTTATTAGTGGTAATTAATATAACCGGTCTGACTCCATTCGGTCCGGTGTCATTTCCCTCGCCATAGTAGGAAAAAATCACGATCACTAACAAAGATTGACGTTTGCACATGCACTAGCAGATCTCCGTTACACTTCGATCGATCCGCTTGTTTTTAACTGATGTAGTGAAGTTGACGCATTTGTAAGCGGACACTCTAAGCGGGGAACCAATCACGACAGACCTGGTCAGCTTTACCAATCAGAGCGTTTCGGAGGGAGGGATTTTATATAGACTCGAAGAAATCTAGTGGTTTTGTGAGAAGAGGGACAGCGGTGAACAATAGACTTAAAATATGTGAAATATGAAGCGTTTTTTGAAATTAGAAGCATGAACATCCACTGCTAAACACCCAAAAAACATAATCAAAGCCTCAAAAACAGCAAAAGAATGGCTCCTTTAAGTAGTAATTAAATCTACAGTAAGTTACTGGCAAACCTGCTGCAAAAACTACAGCAAAGTCTTAAAGTGTAGCTATGATATGCTTTGGATTATTTAAATGTGAATGTGACATAAAGTGCCACAAATGTTGGGAAAAGTAGTATACTGGTAAAGCTGTTATATTTGATTTGTTAGTGACTCTCCAAAGCTGAGAATGATGAGATATAGTAATGTATTATACAGTACATTTCATTCCAGTTTGTCTTTGGCTAATGGTTATAAATACAAACTGATGTTGAATGGTATCTCTCGGTATGATATAATGGTATTTTAATGACCATTTGACCAGTTGACCTTCATCTGTGCTTCCAAACACTCATGTTGACAAAGAGCCCAGTTTTGTCACTCGGTGATTTTCTTGGAAGTCCAAACATGTGGATGTGAAGCCGCAGTAATTACAGGGTGTTAGTGTACGGCCACTAAAACAAGTGTCCATTAATAAACCCGCTTTATGTTTTTATTTTCAAAGCTCTCGATTTGACCTCAGTAGTGCTTTCAGATGGGTCACCCGTACGGGCAGACACAGAAACATGCTGTTGTTTTCCTTTCAGATTAACGGTGTCATTGTGTTTAATGAAGTTTCTAAGTGAAAACTTAGATGACCTTCAGCTCGCCGTAATTATTTTCTGATCTATAAATATTTTTCTATTTAGTTTCTCTTAAGGTCTTTGCACATACAGTCTGAAATTTTTGCATGCGTTTTTTAGTATTTGCCTCTCGTTTGTACGGTGTCTCTGAATTGTTCAAAAAGGCCACTCAAAATGCTTGACGGATGCGAAAAACGCAGAAAATCGAACCTGGTCCGAATTTTTTTATGACGGACGAAAATATCGGAGGCAGTGTGTAAATGCGATTGACACAACGTGAGGTCGTATTTATTTTTTAACGTGCGGAAATTTCGGACGCAAATTTCGGACTCAATGTGCAATGGGCTTTACCGTTGAAGATTGTAAACTTTAGATTTAACTAAAGACAGTGCCGTTTAATCTGATGTATTTATTTTATTTGAACACAAAATACAATATTGAAATAATAAAGATCAGATGAGATGAACGTGTGTGTCTGTGTGAGCAGGTTTTGTTCTGCTGTTCCGTGCATCTGTCTGTTTGTTTCCTTTGTTGAATTTGTCCCCCTCTGGGATCAATTAGATGAATTAATCCAGTCGTCTTATTTTAGCCATTGTTATTGGAGCTCTCTGGTCACCTTGTGAACCTGGATAGAGACCTGAGATGAAGCCTGACGGCGTTTTATAAACAACACAACACGTTCACCCCGTTTCACCTCCCTGTCTTGGGCTTTCTGCCAACCAGCCCATGGAATTCTGGGAAGAGGACAAGATTTTTACTGACCTATATGATCTGACTGTAATTTCTCTAGAGGAACGAGGTTACAAAGCGTTTGGAAAGCAGTGAGTCATTTGCTCAGATGGTTGTAGTGTAGCGTCTGGTCAGATTTCACAACAGAAAGACGAAGAAGTTCAAATTTTAAGCTGCTAAATAGAAAAAAGAATTTTTAATATCACAGTTATTTCTCCTAGACATCAATGAGATTAACTGAGGAGCAAATGCTGTGTCTCGATTCCAAATTGTCCCTCCGCCAGCTTGTGTACAGAACAGACTTGACTCGTTCTCGCCATGAATAAAGCCTTAGATGCTGGAACGGCGTTAAGAGGGAAACAATAAATAAATCGTCTCAGATATTTCTCCTGATTAAAGAGTCAGAAATCTCACAAATGTCTCTGTCATTAGAGTTTCAGAAGAGATGTACGTTTACATGCACCCTCATAATGCCATTATGGATTTTGGCCATACTGCCATTACACTTTACCTCATGTAAACGCAATCATTCGATTTAAATAATGTGATGCAGCTCATAATCAAAGTAAGACATGTGGCGTACACCGGTTTTAATCACAATAAGAAGACATGTAAACACCTTAATCGCATTTATGATGCTCTGACCAAGGTGCACATGTGCTTGCATCATAAGCACAAATTGATGGTAGTCATGACAGTCTGAAGCTTTACCGTCAACACAGCTCGCTGTCGGCAGTCTCTGCTCCTTACCTTCTTACAGAAACAGCACGAACGCGATGACAGCCATCATATTTCTATATTCATCACGACGCCCAATAACCATAAAACACATCCACGTAACGGTGTTTTGCATTTGACGCCAACATATTAAAAGGATAGCCAGTAACACACACACCTACTGTTGCTGAGATCATCGTTTGTGCTGTGAACATTTTAAATAAGCAGACTCATAAAACTTCCATGTAAACGAGAGCAAAGAGGTGTTCTCATGTCATGTAAATACAGTATGTTACTGTGATTAAGTCCTTACTCTGATTTTTGGTAATAATCACAATACTGGTGCGCATGTAAACGTAGTCATGTCTCAAACTGAGCTCAGATTTGTCAATATGATTGAAGATCTCAATATCAACTCAAACATTTCTCATCAGATTTACTCAAATCCAGATGATTTCACCTCTACAATCTACATTCATTTACACCTCCAGACTCTTCATGTGTTTCAGTTTTTATTTAACTGAGCAATTTTAGCAGTCGAGAACTCCATCAATTCTCCTGAGATATGAAGAGCAACATCTGAACAATAATTCATTCTCCTCTGGATACTACATTTACATTTAGCTCAATTTTTAAGGCACATTTATGTTTGTGCTACAGAATAAAGCAGATTCTCTGACAAAAATCCATCATCTGGGCCTGTTGTGGTCATGTTTCTCAATCTGTAGCGGAAATCACTATAGAGTCATTACAAGTTTTTAGTTTAAAGGTTTATGCCCTATGATAAGTTGCAGACAATAAATCTGATCACATCAGCTGTTTCTCTTGCCGTCAGGTGGATGGTAAACGCACGTGCTGCTCTTTCATATTACCGTGATGTATCTTTAGATCATAAAGCATCGATTTCTCTTTGTATTTAGTGACTGTATTGTGTTATAGTGATACGGTTGTCTACGTGACTCCAGTGGATCAGAAGCGCCACCTGATCCAGAAACTTTCAGAGATCAGACTCCCAGAGGAAGAAACCTTGCATACATCTTGGCTCATAACATCATAACAGTTATTCAGACACGGCCGGTGATGCAGAAACAACAGGCGGGCCGGAATATTGGTTTACATGCTCGCCACCGAATTCGCCGTGACCGCGTCTTTGTCTGTTTGTCATTCTCCAGACCCGAACACGGCAGCGGGACTCTCTGCTGACCAAAATAGACTCTGGCAAAAGGCTTTGTGTCCCTGCAATGTGATCGCACCTGCCATTGTGATGAGTGAGGGGGGCTTCTTGCATGAATTCTCCAGCTGCTTTCACTTTGGGTTCTGTACCCATCTTCAATGTCAGATAACCAATCGACAGATCATTGTCAGGAGATTCATTCCAGTTGATTTCTTGAGTGCCTTTCACAAAAGAAAATGGAAATATAGAAAAGTGTAATCATGAAAATAGTAAAATGATGGAATACATAATGTTAGCATTGATAACTGGAAGAAAAAAAGTAGTTAAGGTTTCTTGTTTTTAAGCATATTTGTACTGTAATTTAGCTTTTTCAGCTTTGCTGTTTTTGAAAGTTTATAATAATAATAGTAAAGAAACTGTATTTTTTGTGGACACCTAAAGGAATACGTCATTCTTTTGTTCGGGCAGCCACTGTAAATTCCGTCGGTCTCACGGTTTGGGGTCCGAGTGCACGTTCTGACATTGCGTGCCCGCTCAAGAAAGGAAACGGCAGCTGATATCAGCGTGTCTGGGGTCCAAGGGCCCCGTCCAAATCGAATTGAAGTGGGGCCCGTCCATTAGCACGTCCTTCAGGGACACTGCCAGGTGTCTGAGTGCGATAGCGTCCATCATCCACACCTTCACGCTTTCAGCATGCCAGCCTGCTGAGAGCCGCTTGCCGCCTGCCCGAGTCGAGCGAGACTGGTAAGAGATGCCTGGCAGGGGATGAAGAAATGGGTACGAGCGCTGGCGCCACCAGCCTCTCATAAGAACCTGTCATGAGACCCCGTGACCGTCATCTTTCTGGAACTGATCACATGATGAGATGATGAGATGGGTTCCTATCGATTATTGATGAGCTCTGTCAAAGACTGTACGTTGGTTTTCAGATATTAATGTGTCTGATGTAGTTCCTGTTGGATCAAGGAAATATTTCATGGCTCATTCGCTTTTTAAAATGGTCTTCAGTAGTTTTTAGTCACGAATTACAGTTTGTGGTACTGGACAACAGCACGGTGTCATTTTAAAGAGCTTTTTATTGCACTAAAACTTGAACCAAAGAAGTTAAATAGTTTAGTTTTCTCTAAAAGTGTTCACAACCAAACTCATAGTGAGTTTGCTTTTATTTACATTTTAAGTTTTCGTATTAGTTTTTTTATTTTGGTCATTTTTTATTTCATAATTTTATTTTTTAATAGTGTTAATTGCGTTATCATTTATGTTTATTTCAGTTTTAGTTTAGTTTTTTATTTATTTCAAACTTATCATTTATATGCCTCGATCTCATTTTGGTTTATTGCTAAGCCAACATTTTACATTTTCATTTAGCTTCAGTTTTTCTAGTAACATTTAGGCCTAAATTTGATTTGCTTTCAATTAAAGAGTACATTCCTCAATATTTTTAAGGGCTTATTTTGGTTTATGGAGTGTCCGACAACAAGTTTATGTACATACATGATGTAAAAATACTATTATTTCGTAATAATAAGCAGTTTTTATTACCTTACTTCTTGACTGACTCTCAAATGATTCGTTCCGCGATTCATCTGTGTAATCTCCGCCTTTCCGCCAGCGTAGTCTGATCTGATTGGTCAGATAGTGTCAGATAGCATGTGTCGCAAATGGACCGCCTATCATTACTACTGTATTACGGTTTGCAGGTGGTTGGATATTAACAGTGTATAGAGAGAGATGGCGTCGATTTTACCCTACCAGTTCGAGCCCGAGTCTGACGAATCATTCTTTAATCCTTATACAGATGCCAGTAAGAAAAAGGACTGTTTTAGACACTTCTCTTGTAACAGTTAGTTATCACGGCATACAGTGTACGGTGTTCGTATCTTCAGATGTTATTATAACTATAGTACACCACGCAGTTCTTGAAATAAAGACTTTGTGAGTTAATATGGTTGAACACTTACATTAGCGCAACGAGTTTATAGCTAACGTTAGGTAAACAAACAGTAACAACCCCAAAAATAACGGTAACGTTAGCTAAACACAGACATGAGATAACGTCACACAAATTTAATTTTAAGTAAAGACAAAAATACAGAGTCACACTTACAGGTTGTGATTCGGTGGAGCTTACAGGTCCAAATAAAGTTGGTATTGCAACATCTTTTAAGGAAAGACGTTTAATTTATCCTGCAGTAAAGGCGCCAAGATTGATGAAGCAATCTTCGGTAAAATGACGCGCGCAAAGTAAAACGTTCGGTTTATACTCCTTTGGTGTCGTTTGAAAAATAAATAGTAACCATTTTTTCCTCAGAAGTTCTTCCTTTGGTAGTGAAAATAAGACTGACTTAGTTTCACTACATAGAACACAGCTTCTCTTAGACATGATGCACACGTCACGAACGAGCTAGTACAGTGTTTGGGGAGGAGAGAGTTAAGTTTTCGCAGTCAGTCCTAGGCGGGGATTATTTCTAGTGACGTAGGTACATTGTGGTTAAAGATTCGGACAGGTCATGACTTGTTCGCGTGATTCAGAGTCGATTACCTTTTTTATAAGCTAATAACTTTGTTATTCGTTCACCTTCGGATTTACAACTTGGCAGATTGCTTACATTCAAACACGGCAAAATTAAACACTTCATGAAATGTATTTTTTATGATCTCGAGGAATGTACTCTTTAAAATAAATATTTCAATAATTTTAGTGAATTATAATAATCCATTTAAAGTGTATTTTAAAGTATAAGTTTCTTCCTCTGGTCTTCAGGAAATGTCCGGATGGTTTTGAATGTATGAAGACGGGCCGGAACCCAAACTACGGCTACACGAGTTTCGACACCTTCGGCTGGGCTTTTCTCTCGCTCTTCAGACTGATGACTCAAGATTACTGGGAAAACCTTTATCATCATGTCAGTGTTTCTTTACTTAAACACACATCTGATATTCAGAATAAATGTGCTGCTTTTTCTTAACATCCAATGACAAGATTTACCCCTGACACACATCAATTGTATTCTGAGAGAAACGAACGTGACAGACTTTTTCTGTTTTCTTGTGTTTTAACAGACTCTGCGGTCGGCGGGAAAAGCTTACATGGTGTTTTTCGTGTTGGTGATCTTTCTGGGATCTTTCTATCTGGTGAATCTGATTCTGGCTGTGGTGGCCATGGCCTATGAGGAGCAGAACCAGGCCACCATCGCTGAAGCCCTCCAGAAAGAGCAAGAGTTTCAACAGGCTATGGAACAGCTGAAGAAAGAGCAACAGGTATGATAATGGATTTAACACGTTAAACGGAAGAGCGGCATGTACACGTGTCACCTCGTGTTGTCTGTGTCTGCAGATGGCTCAGAAAGCACAGGAAACCGAATCCATCCTGACGGCAGACGTGTCGCCCTTCTCCTCACAGGACAACAGAGGGAATCTGGACCGGAGGAAAAGCTCGAGGCCGATGTCAGAGGGGACAGAAGACAGCAAAACAACAAAGCTGGACACTATTGAGGGAATGAAGGTACCTATAAATCAAATATGTTGAATATGCTCCTCCTTGAAAATATTTCCTAAAATGGCATTTTTTATTACTTAATGATCATTTTTATCTACAGCTTATGTTTGTCTGTAATTTCCTCTAGCAAACACATTCTCTGCTGGTCCGAACTCTCTCCCTGCGGGCCAGGCGTGAAAGTCAGGTCAGCATCTTTAACTTCCGACCGCTGAACAAGGACTCCGAGCTGGATTTCGCAGACGACGAGTTTAGCAATCACGGAGACTCGGACAGCCGCGGCGGCTCGCTGGCTGTGCCCTGGAACCGGCGACGGACGAGCGCTCTGAGCACCTGCAGTCACGGCTCGCAGTTCTTCTTCCCCAGTCTGAACGGGAAGCTGTTCGTGGCCATCGATCAGAACGGAATCTCCAGTCAGGGGCCGCTGTCTCCACTTCCATCCTGCACCATGGAGAAGGTCAAAGAGGAAAGTGTGAGTGTCTTTGAGCCGATCCATTAGTCCTGGACCTCAGAAAACAGTGTGATGCGTTTGGGTCATTCCGTGTCTAGTGACAAACCCAACGGGACATACATACACAGACCTGCCAACCTGTACTCATTTTGCGTAGCCGGTACGCATTTTGACCTCAAAGTACGCTGGTACGATTTGTCACTCTAAACTACGCAAAAACCTGATGACGCTCTGCTGCGTGCAGTACTCAAAACAAGCAACAGAAAAAAGAAGAATATGTCCAATCATAGCACTGAGTTCTTCCCCCAAATGGAAAGCGGCGATGATTGACACGTCCTATGGCCTATCAATCAATAACAAGAGTCAGCAAATCGGCAGAACCACAAAATCCCGCATGATCCCCTTCCACACACACGTTCTGACGCATTGTTTTAAACGAAGAGTCAAGACGTCTTCTGAGCTCTAAGGTAAACGGATCGGGTGGATGTGGAAAGTTGAAATATTGAATTAGCTTAATCCTATGCAGTCGATGATCTCGCGAGCTCATTTGATAACGTGCACTTGCCCGCAAGATGCGACATTATTTCTGATTTATAAATGAGCGCTCACGAAAAGTTACTATGATTTTACCAAGTACCATAGGCGCCGATTGCGCTGGTGGATTCTCACACTTAATAACGTGCACTTATATCTGCGAGAGAGCATCAAGTTTTGGTCACATAAAAACAGCGTGCCGGCGTGGCCTCAGAAAGGCCAAATCAGCGACCTATGAAACAAAGCAGTCAAGAGCAAGTGCCACTGCAAGTAAATGTGATTGATACATCAAGGGTATCTCACTGAAGATTATTTACACACACAATATACACAAATGTTTCCTAAATTTAAATACATGTGTTCAATAAGAAAAGTTATTTTCAAAAATGTGACTGATGCTTTTTTCACAACCAATATGTTATATGTTAAAAACCTGTGTTCTGTCTCTTCGGCTGATGGTACTCAAAAAAATATTCCAAGGTTGGCAGGTCTGCATACATCTGGTTTCCACCCATGAAAATGGGTGCAATTTTGGAATTTGTGCTTGGGGCCACAATATTCTCTAGCGGTGTTGGGCAAGTTACTCTGAAAAAGTAATTAATTACTAATTACATATTCAATAGTGTGATTTAGATTACTGTACAAATTACTTTCTCCAAAAAGTATTTAGTTACTTATTACTAATTACTTTCTATGTCCTACATCAACCTTGATTAGTTCAAGGATAGGCATGAAATAGCTCTTTTAATTCATTCAAATAAATAATATAAAACTACACAGAGTAGTATTATTAACTGACCAAAGTATTACAAATGTGAGGAGAATAATACATTAAAGCACAGATTCTAAAGTTAGTCTTTAAAGTTTGATGTCGAGTCCACTGTTGTACACACGGTATTTAGTTTAATTACATCAGAAGTAACTGTAATTAAATGACAGAAAAAATAAGAGTAATCCCTTACTTTACTTTTTCAAGGTAAAAAAGTAATACAATTACAGTAACTAATTACTTAGTAACTAGTTACACCTAACACTGTTCTCTAGTATGAACTTTAGTAAATAGTTCAACTGTAATACATTCTGTAGTATACTTTAATATTCACTTTAGTAAGGCTCAAAACATTATAGTATATAGGAATTTACAGAATACTACAGGTTACTCTAGTAAATACTATAACATACTATAGTATGGTTTTCAGATTACTGAAATCTTTTTTTCAGGTCACTTTAGCAAACGTCTCAATTTGTTCTCCATATAATCTCGTTTCTTTCATACAGAAACAGCGGAGACGTTAAAGATCTCTCTTTTTCCCCCATCTGACATTTAGGTTTTCACATTCACAGTTTTTGTACCAAACAGAAAGTAAAAGCGCTGTGCCAGAAATATCAGACATCCTCATAAAGCTGTCTGGCTTCTGGAGTGAGGCATGGAAACCCTGTTGTCTTGGCGATGCAGGCATGGTAACATAGCAACAGATGTTGAATAAGAGTTAGCGTGTGGCCCAGTGGTGTTTTCCTGCAGAGGTGGGCATTCGGTGGGCTGTGATAAAGCGCTCCTGCGTCATACCTGCCATCAGAAACACATTATACAATCAGAGGGTCATTCTTACAGACCACCATCATACAGTAGAATACAAAACACATCCGCTGTAAAAGTGCTTGACAGAAATTATCAACAGATTTCCCTTGATAACAATATCTGTTATCTGTTAATCATATCTGTGTGAGTGTTGTTTGATGATTTGTGTGTGTTTTAGCAGTTTAAACATCACAATGGTTACTCTGAGGGTTTTTCTGCTACAGACAGGAATGATTTTCCATTTATGTGTCTTGTTGAAGAGAGACGTGCTGTTATTTTTAAAAGCACTCAGACTTTGGATTTTCCTTGAAACTGCAACCGCAAAAAAGTCTCTTTAATATCTCAATTATTTTTCTAGACGAAAAATGAAATCGAATGGAGAGCGAATGGAAACTTCTGCTTAAGTCACATGTGTGTCTCAGCTATTTCTCCTTAGAACAAGAGTCAGAAATGTGTCTGTCATGAGAGTTTGAGAAGAGATGTCAACCATGTGTCAAACTGAGCTGTCTCGTCTGTAATCAAAAGATCTCAATATGATTGAAGATCTCAATATCACCTCAAACATTTCTCATCACATCCAGATGATTTCACCTCAACAATCTACATTCATTAACACCTCCAGACTCTTCACGTGTTTCAACAATTACACTCTCGTTTCTGTTTTCATTTCTGTGACTAAGTTGATACTAAAATGAAACACTGATCTGAAACTCCATCTGAGCCTTTTTATCTGCAAACGTCTCCGTTTGTTCTCTGTTTAATCTCATTGTGTCTTCCAGGGTCACAACTCCACCAATGAGCTGAGCAGTATGCTTCTGCCCCAGCTGCCCCAGGAGGGTCGAAACCGGACCCTGAGCGCCACCAGCTACATCACTGATGCCATGGAAGGTAAGACAGACGTACAACTCCACACAAACCACCCGACAATAGCCACGAGCGAGCCGGCGCTGAGACCATGATGAGATTCTAGTTCTGTAACGTCTCGGCACAGGTCAAATCCACAGGAAATCTTTTCCTGCGAGGTGCGTGCGAGGACAGCCGGAGCGTCTCCATCTGCTCGCGGTTAATATCGTCCCGTGAGATGTCACTCGCTGTTGTTTTCAGCGTAGAGGTGTAACCCCCCCCACTGCTGCGACAGAACCCGAGCAGACTGTGACATCACCCGAGCCGTCTTACACAGAAAAATAACATGACAGAGTGCTCTCAGAGAGTTTTTCGTACAGCATTTATCGTTTATTTTTGTTTGTTTGTGATGGTGCTGCTGGGAAAGTGTATTTCTAACATCAAACCTTAATGTCACATTTTTATATAGCGAGATTCGTATTATGAGACACGTGTATATACATTTATTTGTATGGCTGGCATGTTATGTTAAAAACAGATGGGTACTTGTGCTATGGAAATGTCATCAAAAATGGCCCATATTTTTTATTTGGCTCTCATTCGATTGGTCAGCACAAAAGTTGCTAACAGTACTGAGTCTGAGCACAAAGCGTTCTGAGTTTAGATCTGCTAGCATGTGAAAATGCCAATCCGTATATCACGCGTGTGAGCGCTGACACGGCAGGACCGAGTGTACCGTAATGAGCCTGTGATGTCAGGTGACAAGGCCGCCATAGATGACGCTCGCTGTTTTATTTGTATATGAAACGCTGACACAAGTGCTCAGGTTTGCCTTTTTTAAAAAGAAATGAGCGTTTTAATTTCGTAGGACAAGCATGCAAAAGAATTCTGTGAAAATGAGTTCGTAACTCAAAAGGTATAAGAAGGAGAGAGTTGATTGTGTGGGGTTTGCTGGACAGTGTGATGAGGTGAAGTCGACTGCAGCCGCTGCGGTGAACGACACCAGCACTCGGCTCATCGCAGGAGTTTGGCGCACATTACATCCACACGTGGGAGATGTCCCTGTTTGTCTCATTTCTCATTAGATCGCCGTGTCCTGTCCACCGCATGTCAAGCTTGCGTTGACCTCTGCTCGTTTCTAGAAGAACAGTTGGTATCACTTTATTTAAAGTGTATGTGTAAACGTAGTTTTAATGTATTAATTATGCCTTGTAATGTCTCATGGATAATTGTAAATGCAGTTAATACATTATAACACTTCTCAATTCATTGTTACAATTTGCATTTTTAATTTTAACAACATTTAATGTATTACAACACACATTATGAACAATTATAATGCATCATACCATTTAATAACCCTTTATAATGCATTATACATAAAGGCTTTAAGTTAAGTGTTACCCAACAAATTTTTTTCAGAATTTTTAAAGAAAAGTGTTTTTTTAAAGAGCACATAACTAGGGATTTTTAAGGTCCTACTTTGGTTTATGGAGTGTCCAACAACAAGTTTATGTACATAGAAGGTGTAAAAACACTATTATTTCGTTATGATAGGCAGTTATTCTTACCTTACTTCTTGACTGACTCTCAAATGATTCGTTCCCCTCCTTTCCGCTAGCCTAGTCTGCTCTGATTGGTCAGATGGTCTAGTCTGCTGTGATTGGTCTACCGCGAATGAGGCTCACGAGCTGCAGTGTTTGGGGGAGAAGAGTGAAGTTTTCGCGGGCAGTCCTTGCAAAACGTAGGCGGGGACTATATGTAGCGACGTAAATCCGCGGTGGTTGGCGAATCGGACTAGTGACGACTCGTTTGTGTGATTCAGAGTCGACTCCCTTTTTTCCAAGCCAATAACTTTGTTATTCATTCACCTTCGGATTTACAACTTGGCAGACTGCTTACTTTCAAACACGGCAACATTACACACTGCATGAAATGTCATTTTCATGATCTCATGTTATGTACTCTTTACATAAATTAGACAGATTAACCTATCCGTCTATTTCACCTTGTTTGTTCAGTTTTATTTTAAATTCCAATTGGATGAGCTGCACATCTACAGTATGATTGTACGTTCAGTTTTAACAAAGGCAAGATGCTGCGTTGCTTGGCAACCGTAAACATCCTACTGTATTTACAGTACTCATGACAAAATGTAATGATTGACAATTTGTATTTAAATAGTGAAATAATTTCTTAAAAAATATATATATACAGGAATATAATATAAAATAAATAGAAATGAAATGATACATAAAAGAATGAATTTATCCCCTGTGTGTGTTATATTGCAGTTGTCTGGGTTTTATAAAAGTACAGTGGTTTCACTATGTTAAAAGTAGGGTTTAGGTTAAAGGTAGTACACTACTTAAACATGGTGAGCTCATATTTATTCATTTGGCAGGATTCAAGTTCTGAAAGTGAATTTGAGCCACAGGATTGTAGATGTGACTCATGTTTGTTTCAACAGAACTGGAGGAAGCTCAGCAGAGGTGTCACCCGTGCTGGTACGTGTTCGCTCACAAGTATCTGGTGTGGACGTGTTCTCCCGGCTGGCTGAAACTGAAAGAATGGATGAAGTTTATGGCGATGGATCCCTTCCTGGATCTGGGCATCACCATCTGCATCGTTCTCAACACGCTCTTCATGGCACTGGAACATTACCCCATGACCGACGAGTTCAACAAGATGCTGTCTGTGGGCAACCTGGTGAGCATCATCTGCTTTTCATTTATTATACCGCAGAAATGATGGAAGCTGTACGCCAGCTTGTCATATGTTGATCATTCAGCGTGTGTTTTGAACACGGTCACATCAGGACAGATCAATACTGCTGTCTTCTCCGCTGAAGTCGTGTAGTGAAGCGTGCAGGTGTTGAGTCTCTTCAGCGTCAGGATGAAAAGATTCTCTGTGCTACAGCACTCACGTCCGGTAGCTTGTGTACTGTATGTCTGTGTCATTACACGTGTGTGCCTTCACCCCTCCACTAAATCTACTCGAAATGACATTTTGTTGTTTCTGTGATGCTGACGCCGCCAAACTAAACCACAAAACTAGTGCTGTTTTCTGACTGACAGGTTTACTGAACATCTCACAAACATGCACGGGTTGCATGCACAGCATTGAAATGACAGAGAGAGAGAGAGAGAGACGCTGATGGGTCACAAGGTTGCCGTCATAAAAAGGAAAAAGTGTTAACGTTTGAGAGAAAATAAAGATCCATGTCAAGGTGTCCAGACAACACAGATTTCTTACCGCTGACCGTTTGGGGCATTTGGTTACAAACACCATGATGTCATTACAAAACGTCCAAGCATGTCTCGTCCATCACATTGGCCGCAGGATGAACTCTGAGGGTTTTACCGTCACCGGGGTTTTTGGACACGGCCTGAGACTCAATAGACGGTCAGAGATGAGTTAACCGCTTCATGGAGAAGTTAATGTGTGAAGCTGCGGTGGTGTGACGGGAGATGTCTCTCCAGACGCAGTCACATCGAGTGAGCGTGAGCGTGTGTG
The DNA here is from genome assembly GCF_024868665.1 of Triplophysa rosa. Classification (NCBI taxonomy): domain Eukaryota; kingdom Metazoa; phylum Chordata; class Actinopteri; order Cypriniformes; family Nemacheilidae; genus Triplophysa; species Triplophysa rosa. The sequence continues at coordinate 639,278 of NC_079912.1, read as the reverse complement.
TGTGTTGAAGTCTTAAGCGGCTGGGAGGAATCTGGAGTTCAGTGAGCGTCAGTAATGTTTGCATTGGGCGGCTCTGAGCCGCGGGCGTCGGGTCATGTGTTTCATGATGTATCAGTATGAATCTCTTATGCTCGCCAACATCACTCAGTGTTAGTGATATTAAAATGACCCAGTGAAGACTTGAATAAGTTTACATTTTAAGTTGAGATTTCAAATGTCTGGGTTCAAATGTACTGCAAAATCAAAAGATGTGACACAATGATGTTGTTTTTTTTATTCTGCATGACGTCATGTCTTTAAATATCACTCTGTTACAGCTTATACAGTATAATTGTGTATTAAAGTAGTCAAAAAATCTCAACTATTGAGAATAATAACAAATTAACAAAAGAGTTTATTAGTATTAAAATCATGTCCCAATGCAAAGACTCTTAATGGCCTTCAACTTGTTTTTCGGTTGAAAACATGTCCTGGAGACGTTTTCTTGAGGTTGGCCCTCATGAAGAATTAAGATGTTTGTCCAGATCTCCTGTTATTGGTTAGATGAAAGCGTTGATTAGGGATGTGAGTAGATCTGCTCATCTTCAGCGGCAGATGTTCGGTCCTCCTCGCCCGTATGTGTCACGTATCACAGTCACATCCAAACGCTCTACTCGACAAACATGAACCAGAACTCGACAGACAAACAAACAGCAGGCCTGTGCTGTGCAGCATCCTGGTGTCCATGGTAACGAGGAGCGATGCTCATGGGAAAAATACAAGTAAAGTGGGGTTTCCTGAACTAGGAAAAAACACACAGAGGAGAATAGAATATCAATATGGTTCAGTCAAAATCAAAATGATCAAGAAAATAAATCTAAAATAACCCACACAACAATATACTGTGGTGTACTTTAGTATTTACTGTAGTAAATTATAGTATGCTGTAGTATATAGCACTGACTACACATTGTTAATGTATACTACAGTATTCTGTAGTGAATACGGTTGTATACTTGAATATTTACTATAGTCAACTGTAGTAAATTGTAGTACAGTATACTAAAGTAATTCCTACACGTTGTTAACTATATTAAATTGATAAACTGTAGGAAATACTGTATACTTTACCCATGTATCAGCCACCGATCGGCCGATATTGGATTCATTTAACACCATCGGCATATCAGCAATGGCATGAAAAAGGCCAATTAACTGCGTGGATGTAATGAGTTGAATAATGCAACGTTTTTCTCTGAGCAAATAGTTAAATGGCTTTTTATTTAAGTTTATCAAAGAAATGTTCAATGTTAAGTCAAATATGAGTTAAAGTTGTAAATAAAAGAAATATTGGATAGCAAAAATCACCTTTTTTTGGTTGTCATGTTGTCTTATTGTATTTTGATCTTAACTTGTGCCTCTCTTAAAATGTTAAATGGATGGATGTCATGTTCAGTCAGATGAATTGAATGCAGAAAAAAGTACTATCAGACGACAGTTGTTTGTTAAACTCATTAACGGTATCGGCCAAAACATCCTATGGGTGCATCCCTAACATTTACTATGGTAAACACTTTGTTTAGTTAATGTACGCTTCAGTGTAGTATACGCCGTAGTAAATACTGTAGTAGTCTTTAGAATTGACTATAGTAGGGTTGAGAAATCACAGTATATTCTCTACTGTACATATCTATAGTGTATACTTGTCAAGTGTGCTATAAAGTACACATGTAAAGGAATCTGGTGTGGTTCATGTCTGACAGTAATGTCTGTGGATGTTTTTCTCAGGTGTTCACTGGGATCTTCACAGCAGAGATGGTCCTGAAGATCATCGCTCTGGATCCGTACTATTATTTTCAGCAGGGCTGGAACATCTTTGACAGTCTGATCGTCAGTCTGAGTCTGATGGAGCTCGGTCTGTCCAACGTTGAGGGTCTGTCTGTCCTGCGCTCCTTCAGACTGGTATTGCTTTCACTTTACACAAGTTCACTATAAACGTCTGCTGGTTGTTTTTGTTTTATTGAACGTCGCTTTCTCCCACAGCTGAGAGTTTTCAAGCTGGCCAAGTCATGGCCGACGCTAAACACGCTGATCAAGATCATCGGGAACTCTGTGGGAGCTCTGGGAAACCTCACGCTGGTGCTGGCCATCATCGTCTTCATCTTCGCCGTGGTGGGCATGCAGCTGTTCGGCAAGAACTACGAGTCGTGCGTGTGTAAGATCTCGAAGGACTGCACTCTTCCCCGCTGGCACATGAAGGATTTCTTCCACTCGTTCCTCATCGTGTTCAGGGTTCTGTGTGGCGAGTGGATTGAGACCATGTGGGACTGCATGGAGGTCGCTGGTCAGCCGCTCTGCATCCTGGTCTTCATGTTGGTCATGGTGATCGGGAACCTTGTGGTGAGTTTTCTCTTTTTTGCTGATGTTTGACCGTTGAAACGGGTGTTGGCGGTTTGTTTCCTCACAGATATCCTGCAAACACATTGAAAGTGTTTTTTAAGAGTGTATCTGAACTGGCATTGGTGTTTGGGGTCCGTATATCATGTCTCTTTGTTTTGAGAGCGTTGACCTCTTGACATTTTTGCTTGGCATTTTGATGGACTGTTGTCCTGTGTCGTGCCTCTCTCTCATATCTGCTGTGCTCCAGAGTTTTGGCTCTTGTGTCTCTTGCTGTAGTGCTCGTTTTACAATGAAGTTCTGCTTTTAGAAGGACGTGCGCGGGCCTCTCTATGTGTTCGTATGTTTTTGTTACTGTATTATTTATGGATGCCATGAGGATATAGTGTAGAATAATACTGCTTAAATACATATTGTGTACAGATTCAGATTGTGTTGTTAGAAACAGTAAACACTATTCAGTATCCAATGCAGTAAGCAGCAGTAAACAGTGTTATAGTATCCTGTGCGTGTGTGTGTGTGTGTGTGTGTGTGTGTGTGTGTGTGTGTGTGTGTGTGCGTGCGTGTGTGCGTGCGTGTGTGTGTGTGTGTGGGGGGGTATTTGTCTGTATAAGTGATTAAATGTGTGCAAATGTGTGTGTGTGTGACTGCATGCTTATGTGTTTGCGTTTGTGTACATGTGTATGCGTGTAAGGTATATTTGTCTGTACGTGTGATTAAATGTGTGTAAGTATATGCGCTTGTGTGTGTGCGTGCGTGCGTGCGCGTGTGTGTGTGTGTGTGTGGGTGTGCATGTGTGTGCGTGTGTGTGTGTGTGGGAAGGGTAAACCCTACGGTATGGGGACAAAATGTCCCCACAAAGATGGCAATATCCAAAACCCTTGTCCTTGTGGGGACATTTTTTGGTCCCCATGAGGAAACAAGCTTATAAATCATACAGAATGAACTTTTGTGATAATGTAAAAGAGCAGACAGTTGTGTGTGATTGTTAGGGGTAGGGAATATGAGATACAATTTGTACAGTATAAAAACCATTGCGTCTATGGAATGTCCCCATAAAACATGGAAACCCAACATATGTGTGTGTGTACCTGTGTGTGTGTGTGTACGTGTGTGTGTGTGCGCGCGTGTGCATGTGTGTATGTTTGTCTGTGTGTGTACTACTCCTGTTGTGTATGTTTGTATGAGTCTGTGTGTGTACATATACTGTATGTGTGTGTGGGTGTGTGCGTGTGTGTCTCATTAAGCACACATCTCAAACACAGTTTATTGTTCTGGGTTTATCAGAGGTGCTGTAAATATTCCCCTCAAATCCATTAAACTGAGTTTCAAACTCCTCTACACTCGCATATGTCAATATAAATTATATGAATTAAAATCATTTCTTTGGATTTCTGTATAGTCCATAATAATGAACAGACATTCTTTATAGTGAATAAATGATGGTTGATCAGTGGATGATTTTTAATCAAATGTTTTATGTTGACTTCAGTGTCTGAAGTGTTTTCCTCAATGGCTCAATGGTAATAGAGCTTCAATCTCAATAACACCCCACTGTGAGATTCCACCTGATGCCTTTGGGTAACCATTACACATCCCTAAAGGGCCAGCGTGCGATTTCCAAAAGTTTTCCAAAATATTTTCCTATTGTTACCGTGACTTTTCTAGACATTTTTTTGATCATTTCTGAACATTTCCAGGTAGACGACACCTGCAGACTGTGTCCCTCATTCAATGATATTACAGAACAGAGTTTGACACATTTGAGCGGAGAATTTCCCCAAGCACACATGCAGATACACACAACATGACAGGGTGTGTGATGAGGACAAGGGCTGGTTTCATCTCTCGGTTTGTGTCACGGCATCTCTTGTGATTGTCTGAGCAGCGTTTCATAAACACTGCAGATGTGTGGCATGGCTCAAATATTGCCACCTGATCTCTCGCTCTCATTCGCTCATTTGCATACGGCAGTTAAAGGTCAAATAGTTCTGATAGTTACCTTTGTTATAATGTTGCTATATTTAGGTCATTCAGAATAGTTACTTAGAGACTGTGGAAGAATTTCAAAGGGCCACGGGTCTCCACACATGAAGTCAATCCACTGACATGATGGACATTTGCACATAATGTCATCTGAATAACAAATAAGTGGTGCTTGTATTTCTTTATTTGGTACAATGTGACGTCTGTTTACTATTGTTTACGTGTCAACACATTGTCTGTGTCCTCTATCTTTTCCTAATTTACACACATTCTTATATTTTTAGGGTATTTTTTACAACCTTATAACTTGTTTGAAACAATTAAGAAATCCCCATCATTCTTTGTGTGTAAATAAATGAAACGGACAGATGTCAGGTCTTCATTTACAGGCTCACTGTTTAAAGAGCAGAATTATTCAGGCATTTCTGTCATGAACGGAGTGTTGGTGATACGCTCTGGATGTGGTGAACAGGTGTCACCCGGAGCTTTATTTCTAAAGATGAAGAGAGAGTGAGATGGATTCCAGGAATCCTGCGGGAACACAGCGTGTGAATACAGCCGGATTACACATCTGCTCCGCTTTCCAAGTTTGTGGCCGGCTGGTTTTGTTTGTAGGTCATTGGGTTGAGATGAGATGAGGTTTCTCTCCTCTTCTTACCTTATGACCGATTCAGAATGAACTAGTGTTCATTTAATTTAAACATCGAAATACATCAGAAACTACCCATTACAGGATAGGTCACCCAAAAATGAGAATTCTCTCATCATTTCTTCATCCTCACGTCATGTCAAACCTTTATGAGTTTCTTTCTTCTTCAGAACACAACAGAAGATATTTTGAAGAACGTTGAGCATCAAACAACACCGAACCCCATTGACTTTCATTGTATGAACACAAAACCACCGAGACGTTTCCCAAAATATCTTCTCTCATGTTCCACTGAAGAAAGACTCACACACAGAATTACAAGAGATGTCAACAATGTGTCAAACTGAGCTCAGATTTGTCTCGTTTTCAATCAAAAGTGAATATTACTGAAGATCTCGATTTGAACTCAAACATTTCTCATCACATGTGCAGATGATCATCCAGATGATTTCACAGCTCCACACTGTTCATGTATTTTAATAACTGGTCTCATTTGTTTCTGTTCCTAAGCAGTTTGGGGAGAAACATCTGAGACTAAGTTGATATTTAAATGAAACACAACCGAGAGCTCCATCAAATCTCCTGAGCTTTGAAAGAGAAACCTGAGCAATAGCGTTCTCCTGGTGTCCGTGAGCCTGTGAGATCAGACACAGCTAGGGATGGGTACCGAGAACCGGTACTTTTTTGGACCGGTACAATAATTGGGTCGATACCAGAGTACCGATAAGCTTCATGACAAACGATACTGTTATCGATACTTGCGTTGTTTTATCTCTGTGTATTCGGGTGTTAAATGGCAAATTAGAGGCTGCTGCTGCTGTCTGTCATTTTCCATCCCTGAATGATGTCCGAATGGCTGAAGTTTGCTCGACGTATGTGTGATATCTAGGGCCATATGATTTCCGCGATGTATTTGTAATCTGCTTGTTTTGCGTGTTTATGAGTGAAAGAGTGGCATGGTTGCGCTTGTGGAGCTTTCAGCGTCCGCGTTTCACAACAATGAAGCTTCCGTCAAACACTCCGTTGCGGCAACCCGTCAAAATAAAAGTCCTTTATTTGAAAACAAGTTATAACATTGTTTTTAATAATTCGGCCACGGAGTATATTTACTTACTTTAGTAAATTGAAGTAAATGTGCTAGTAAAATGATAAAAAATAGTACATATAATAAAAAAATATTACGTGCTTAGAAAATAGTACTTAAATTTATGTAGACCTAAAACCAGAAAGGAAAAAATAAATACGGTCTACCAGCCAAATAACCATAGTGATGTAAAGTAAATATGTTGAATTACATTATGATGTGCTCCTATGCACATGCTAAGTGCCGTAAGTGGTATGCTAAGGAACACACACACATTTTGTTATGTGGCATTTTCTGTTTGCTCAGAAGCATTTGTAAACTGCAGTTCTAAAGCTCAGCTGTAATAAAGAAACTTAAAATGTTTAACATCTTTTCACATCATGTGTTTTTTGCACGTAAATACTAAAAACGACGAAATACAACAATTATTTTCCAGTAAGATCTACATTGATAATACATACATAAAACTGTCAACTCCATCTCAGAAATTCAGCCTGTCCGCACAAAACTTTACTCGACATCTTGCTCAATTTAAAGCCAATTTGATCCAAAAGCAGTTTGTATTTAAGAGAATGAAGGGCAGCGTTACAGCTGTGTACATCAGTGTCCTTGTATGGACGGATCAGATGGTATGTTCTGTCTGTGATTGTCACGTCTAGATAAGCGTGTGTGTAACTGGATCTTCAGCTGTCCATCTGTATTGGCGTGTGTTGTGATCATGTGTGTGAATTCTCTCTGTTCCTCTGGAAGCTGATGCCTGTTAATACCGCGGTATGACCGCTGGCAGTTTACACCTTACGGGTGTCAAGAGTGTGTTTTTATTATTGTATTTCATAGACGTTTCTTTGTCCTGCACAGATGTTGTGATAAAATGTCAGTATTTGTGTTAATGCCATGTGTGTGGAGATCGACACCATCACCAATCTTTGTGCAAATAACAGCACTTTATGATAAGCTCTTCATTTCTTTCATTAAGGCACGTTCATACCAAAGACGATAAAGATTAATTGAGATTGTTTAAACGGTTCACATTGGTCGTGTAGATGTTGAAAGCTCTTTCATTTAAAAGCATCGGCTAAATCATGAATGTGAATGTTTCAGAAGAATTCAGTTGAGATGAACAGAATGAAACTCTGGCTGTGTCTGAAACCGCACACTCCTTCACGATTCCCTATATAGGGAATGTTAAAGAGTCCACTATATGGGGAAGAAGTGAGTGAAAATGAGTGAACGATTTCGGACACTGACATAATATATCCTGCGTCTGACAGTACTGTCGCCGACATTCGTCATAACGCTTATATTACACCCGTGTGGCTTTATGGGTTGTTTAATAAAATGGTAAAGTTCATTTTTACATTATTTGTCACGTTTTTGTATTAGTTTTTAATAAAGAGAACAAAACAACGGTTTGCCACGTTTATTTTATTACATTTATTACGTTTAATAAAATTATTTAATATATTTAAATAAAGCACCACTGTCTATAACATTCATGTAATCTGTTTATTCTCAAAAAGTAGGAAATAACTGTCAACAAGAACAAAGTATAAACGTGCATTCGTGGCATTACCGGTCACTCTCCACCAGCTGATGCTAATCAGACGATTGATTCACGCTGCATCATGGGAAATATTGAGTGAACGAGTGCACATCAGATGAACACTCAAAATTAGAATGCATTGTGGTTAAAAAGCAGTGAACGAATGTAGGGAGTGAGTTGTTCACTCATTGAAGTTGAACACTCATTGTTCAGTGTGGTTTCAGACACCTCTACAAAATGGCGGACACCTGATATAGTGCACTATATAGGAGATAGGGAGCGTTTTCAGACACAGCCTCTATCTCTCCCATGAGCACTGAGATGAAGTATTGTTTGTCGAGTTCAACAGCGCGATGTGATGTCCAAACGTTCACAGCTCTGTTTTGTTGTTCTTGTGTAACGTTGACATGCTTTTCCTACCGGCTGTATTTTCTTTCTTAGTGAGTGTTTGTTCCGCTTCTGCATTGAGAGAGATGTCGAGATGTTTCTTCGACCCTCTGACGGACAGAAGCATTCGCCACCTGTCGTGTCAGTAAAGGTAGTGTGTGTATGATAATGCTGGTCAGCTGTCTGAGGTAACGGCTTATTTTTAGGCGTGCGGATCAGGTGGACGTGGGTGTGGTTTGTGTACAGTTAAGGTATGTGAGGCGTCCAGTACCTCGACTAACTTCACTGTGAGCTCACACTCCTTCTGTTACACAGAAACAGACAGAAGCAGACACACTCTGTCAGTTTAAATCTAGACTAAAGACGCATCTTTTTAATCTTGCATACACTACTCTTCCATAATATAAATCCTCTGAGGGTTTAGGCTGCATTAGTTAGATCAACCGGAACCAAAAACACAACTGATGTACTTGTTGCATCAAAGAGTGCAGAACAGTACTCTACTCTCAGCCAGTCTTGTCTCATTGTTCCAAGGTTACCACAGCGAGCAGGATGCAGTTCATGGCCTGACCTGATGGTAGAGCGGAGAATGGGAAGTGGGGACCTGACAAGAGCTGAGATGATAGAGCTGGATAAAGAAGGACGCGGTCTCTTGACATGTCTTCACCACAAAACTTCAAATGCTATTAGATTATTAATGATAATCTTAAACTATAATTTATTTTATTATTAAGTTTATTTATTTTATTTAGCCTTGTTGTGCAAGTTCTCTGGAGCTTGTGCAGAGGCAGCAGCTTTTGCCAGAGGGGAACTGGAATCCCCTGGTTGGGCCTGGGTTCTCCTGAGGTTTTTTTTCTCGATTAGAGTTTTGGGTTCCTCGCCACCGTTTGCATACTGTTTTTGCACTATCTGCCTGACCGGGGGGGCTGCTTTAGAATCTTAAAGTTTTACTTAATTAATATTGCATATAGGAATTTATTATCTGTTATATTTGACCTGTGCTTCTCTCTCCTTTATCCTAAATGTGTGCTCTCACTGAGCGTGTGTGTGTGTGTGTACGTGTCTGTGTACGTACGTGTGTGTGTGTGTGTGTGTGTGTCTCTGTGTCTGTGTGTGTTGTGTGTGTGCGTGTTGTGTGTGTGGAGTGTTTTGTGTGTGGGTGTGTCTGTCTTCTGTGTTTTCAACCTTTTCTTGTTTTTGCAGGTACAACTTTGATTGTTTTGCTTGTAGTCAATGTGTCTCATGTACAGCTGCTTTGTAACAATGAAAATTGTAAAAGCGCTATATAAATAAAGTTGAGTTGAGTTGAGTTGAAAGGGTTGTCCCTATTCTCTTATTGAGTAATGGGTGTGTTTTGGGCAAAACGTGCAGTAAACCAATCAGAGTCTCATCTGTCATTACCTTTAAGAGCCAGTTGCATTCGCGCCATGGCGGATTCGTTATTTACACAGCGGAATTTGCAAGAGCAAAGACTGGACGCTTCTCCAGAGAGGAAACGCGGCTGCTCATGTGAAAGGTTAAAGAAAACTGCGTCGGGCTGAAACTAGCAAAAAACACTTGCCTGGAGCGGCACTGCGCTGGGTGTAAGAGAGATCGGTGTTGGGTTTCACCAGCATCTCTTTTAAACCAAAAAATAAAAATGTAGGTGTATGTTGATGTAACGTTGTGGAAATGTCAGTTTTTGGTCAGTCTTTTCTAAATCATTTTCCAGCTTGATTGTGCTGTGCTGGATAACGGGCGGATGAGAATAAGATGTGTCTTCTGGAGACAGAGAAATCGGTTCAGTGTTTCAGAAGCAGCTCTTTTAAAAACTAAAACTAAAAATGTAGGTGTATGTTGTCGTAACGTTGTGGAAATGTCAGTTTTTGGTCAATCTTTTTAAAGTCATTTTCCAGCTTGATTCTGCCATGCTGGCACACACACACCTCCTCCTGTGCTGAAACATTATTTGTCTTGAGATGTTAATGTTGTCTGCAGTGCATTATTTCATTAGACGGCTCTCGAGTCCTCTCGAGGAGTTTAGTTGCTCTTCTGGCCTCTGCTGAACATGATAAACGTGATGAACATCATTCATTCTGACCTGCCCGTGAACACACCGGCCAGCTCCCCGCCGTTGAGTCTTCACAACATCACTGTTGTGTTTGCTGCTAATGAAAGTAAATCATTGCGAAAGTTGTAATGACATTAAAGTTTTGATCGAGAGAAAAGCTAATAGGAGAGACGTGTGTGTGCGTGTTGGCTCTGTTTCAAAATCTAATGAGTTTCCTGCCGATCTGAATACAGTCTGTGTTCAGTTCGGCTGTGTGTGTCTGTTTGTGTTTGTGTGTGTATGTACCTGTCTTTCTGTTTCACTGCCTGTGAATGTTTATTTGTTTATAATGTATGAAGAGAATTTTTTGTGTGCGAGTGTATTTGTGTGTTTGTGTGTCTCTGTGTGTTTCAAGTGAATGTGTTCTTCTGTGTGTGTTGTTTCTGTTTGTATGTACTGTGTGTGTATGCGCATGCACATGTACTGTATGTACAGTGTGTGTGTGTGTGTGTGTGTGTGTGTGTGTGCGTGCGTGTGTGTTTTGTGTGTGCGTGTGTGTGTTTTGTGTGTGCACGTGTCTGTCGTGTGATGACTGGACTACATTTAGTACATTATGTTGTAAAGTCATGAAGCTCTGAGCTCTTCTGCACTCAGAACAGATGAATTGAAATGAGGCGTTTATTTTTGGATAATTACAGGATGATTCAGCACAGGGGATGGGGAATCACTCTACCCTTGTGTGCCTGAGAGAGAGAGAGCAGGCTTTATTTATTCTATTATTTTATTTTTGCTTCACTCTTCCAGGTCTCTAGGTTTGGTTCCGCCCCCTGATGCTCTGATCATTTGTCAATTTCATCATGTCATACAGATAAGCAGGATTCTCCTGCACATGATGTCATCTGAGGGCTAAGTTATCTAGAAATTGTAAAGATTTTACAATAAACACATCTGACAATTTTGATTGCAAAGACTGTGTCAGACGGTCACTGATTGGATCGTTGGTGGTTTGTGGGCGTGGCCATCTGAGGCTGAGACTGCTTGTTTGAAGTGAATGTAAAGCCCGGGGGTCTGGTGTTGTTTAGATGATAGCGGGTGGGGTGGGGGGATAGAGGGGGGATTCAAGGCCAGTAGATGGAGCGACTCGTCTCTCATATTGAAATGCCATGCTGGTGGCCACGCCGTGATTTATTCCTCGCTGGGGTCGAGTGGGCCGCCCTCATTGTGTTCATAGATTGCTGTGACTCACAAACCAATGACATACTTTACAAATAATTGGCCATCCAGTGTTTGTGTACTTCACATGGTATGAAGTGCAAAACATGTCAAACAGACACATCTTCCATCTAACAGACACAACCAGACTGTTTCTGTTTTATGGTATTATTATGTTTATACTTATGATATATCTTAAATTGCGACTGACGATTTTCATCTTAGAGACTGTCAAAGAAGTTAATTTCACTTTGAACAATAAGCTACCACCCGGCACCAGCCGGCCCGGTTCTGTAAAGCTGCTTTAAAATGAAGTTTTGTGAAAATAGATAACATTGACTCATACTAGAGTGTCAGTTGATGTTTTAGTTTTAATGTAGTTTCATCAATGTCTTTCTTATTATATTATTTTGATGTAGCTTTTATTTTTATCTTTTTATTTTTAGTTATACAGTAGTTTTTTTGTTATTTCAGTTTGATCATATTAGGGACTCAACTCAACTATATAAAAAAAAATATATATATATATATTACCTAAGCAATAAACTGAAATAAGATTATTTTTCCTATAATTTGATTTAAATGAACAGAAATGTTTTTATAGTTTTAATTAACGATAGCCCTGTCTTGAACATGTCTGAGTTGTGCTGTCTGAGTGTTAATGAGATGTTCTTCAGATGTTGCCTGAATCGTCTGGGTGGGTGCTAGAAGGTTTTGAAGAGTAAAATATATTCATAACTAGCTTATAATAATAATGTGTTATATTTATATAGCGCCTTCAGAAGGACGCTTCACAAAGTGGAACATTCGCAAAGTCAAAAATAAAAATAATCATATCTACAGATAATTGACAACAACAGATCACAAAACCAGGCAACATTCATACAAACAGAAAACAAGACAAATATCAACAAATAGTTGACAGACAATAGATAACACAAATAAAGACATACAATTACATAAAAAATGCTCAGTTAGCCTGTAGGTGAGAAGTTGGGAAAAATGGGAAGTGTTAGTTCCCTTTCTGTCTGTCTCTCGACGTTGTGTCGAACCGACAGAATGGGGTTTGTCTTGAGAACCTATCATCTTCTGAGTATTTAGAAAAGGCCAATGAAAATTGGCGAATGAAATTTGCATGCCGGGCTCCTCCCCGGATGTCCGGGTATAAGAGGGAAGCCGGCGTGCTCATTCATTCACCTTTTGTTCTTCAGAGCCTACGCATCTGATGAGCTTCTCTACGATCTTGGTGATCATTCTTTCTGCTGGAATCTACGACGTGGACAGCGGACGGTCCCTTCCTGCAGTGACTCTCCCCTGGGCGTCTCGGCAGTTCCGGAGGTGTTCAAGCAAATTTCCTTTTCTAAAAGAGCAAATTTCTCCAGCGTGGCTTGTCCTGCTGTTCTCATGGGTGCAACACACTCATCGAGGAGGGGGACGGACACAATGCCTGCTTCCAGTACGCTGGGGCAGACGTTGTGGATACGTCCTGCCCGCACTGCGGGCGGTGACGATTCAGACGTTGCGTCACAGGTGGCTGTGTTCCCACGGGACTCAGCCACCAGCTCGTTTGCTCCCCGTTCCGGCAGGGCCGTAGTCCTGCCGCCCGCTACGGCAAGCAGCGAGGGTGATATGAGGATTACTGTGAGCGATAATCCGCCAGCCACGGACTCACGGACCGTTCACACCTCGTCTCGCTCGTCTGACCGTTCCCCAGGAGACGGTCCGCCGTCTTATTCCTCAATCACGTATTCGGACACGATGCGTGATGATGAGATGTCTCTTGCAGCATCGGGGGGTGACGTACTGCCATCCGACTCCGACGATTCCTCGGGCTCCCTCCCTCGGGGGGTCGAGCCCAGGAAAAAGCGGACGTCGAGATGTCGGCCATGCTTTCCCGGGCCGCCGTGAGTGTTGGGTTGCAGTGCCCGCACTGCCTCTCCCGGCGCTCGCGGCTGGCTACATGGCGCCTCGGGTTTGAACATGGCTCCAAGCCGCGCCCGCCCAAAGAAAAGTATAAAAAAAAAGAAAAAGAAAAAATGTAAGACCTGGAACGCCCCTTCCCGGCACGTTTCACGTCAAACAAAGTTCTGTCACCCTCTCTTCCCTCGAGGTTGAGACAGCTGGAGGATGCGTCGGTGTCCCCCAGGTGGAGTATGCCGCCGCGATGCACTCGTGCCCGTAGGTGGCAGCCACCTGGGGAGGCTCGACCTAGACTCCCGTCCAAAGCATGTGGTGTCGAGAGCTTACATTGCGGCGGACCAAGCTGCCTCCTCTCTCCATGCTATGGCTCCTGCCAGGCCAGGGCGTTGAGAGAGCTCTACGAGGGTAAGACCGACCCAGCGCTTATGCAGGAACTCTGCGCCACCACCGACCTCGCTCTACGGGCGACCAAGGTGACCACGTGGGCCCTGGGTCGGACGATGTCCACACTTGTGGTCCATGAGAAACTCCTCTGGCCTATCCTTGCGCAGATGAGTAACGCTGAGAAGGTCCGCTTTCTCGACGCACCCGTCTCGCAAGGGGGGGCTGGTTGGTGTTACTGTCGAGCCGCAGCGGCCCCGCTCACCCCCCGCCCGTCGGGGGGGGGCGCGAGCCAGCACGCGGCCTCCCCCGGAGGGTTCTCGACAGTAAGAAGCAGTCCTCCGTGCCGCAACTCGGCCGCCTCGCCTCATGCACTCTCTGCTTCCCAGCAGCCCTGGTCCTCTTCGACGCCCTCCAGCTCTGGCGCCCCCCACATCGCTGGGAAGTCGGATAGGGACGGATCCTGCCCCGTCTCTCCATCTGCAGCCCCCCTCCGGGGGGCTAGCGCCCACTTACTCTCAAAAAAGGAGTTTCCTCTCTCTCTGGGTTACCACAGCCGCTCTCACCCTCTGCACGACGGTGAACGGCAAACTTGACGTTGCGTCATGGCGAAGCGCAATGTCGAGTATAAACACCAGCCCTCAGCACTCTCAGTCAGAGTCAGCAGTCGCCAGGCAGGAAAAACAGCAGAGCCGATCTCCTCCCCGGGGGACCTCCCCCGGCAAGGAATCCGTACTGCTAGCCATCGAACCACCCCCCGGGGGGACGATGAAAAAGATCGTACCTTAGTCCCCGTCTCATTCTGGGAGCCTGTCCGGCTTCCCAGGCTGTCAGACTGGCTAGGGAAGACGATCCGTCTCGGCTACGTGATCCAGTCGCCTCACGCCCGCCAAGTTCAGCATCCGATATACCTCAGTCAGAGGCTAGGATGTTCCCGTACTTCGGGCCGAGGTCGCCACCCTTCTGGTGAAGGGAGTGATCGAGCCCGTCTCACCAGCCGAGATGTTCAACGGGTTTTACAGCCTGTACTTCATTGTCCCCAAGAAAGGCGGGGGGTTGCGCCCTATCTTGAGTCTGTGTGTTCTGAACAGGCACCTACACTATAGCTGCCTTTCAGGTTGATCACGCAGAAGCGCATCCTGACGTCCGTCAGGTGTCAGGACCGGTTCATGGCAGTCGACCTGAAGGACACGTACTTCATGTCTCGATCCTCCTTCGACATCGGCCGTTCCGACGGTTCGCGTTCGAGGGACGGGCATATCAGTACAGGGTCCTCCCCTTCGGTCTGTCCCTGTCTCCACGAGTCTTTACGAAGGTCGTGGAAGCCGCCCTCCTTCCCCGTAGGGAAGGAGGTGTGCGGGTACTAACTATCTCGACGACTGGCTCAGTTTTGGCACACTCTCGAGATCTGTTGTGTACACACAGGGACCTGGTGCTCCGGCACCTAGATCGGTGGGGCTACAGGTCAACTGAGAAAAGAGCAAGCTCTCCCCGGTGCAGAGCATCCTCTTTCTCGGTATGGAACTCGACTCTGTCCTCACGAGCGGCCCCGCTCACCCCCCGGGGGGGGCGCGAGACCCGCAACGAGGAAGCCCGTACCCTCGCGGCCTCCCAGAGGCCCGATCAGTGTTGAACTGTCTGAAGCTCAGACAGTCAGCGGTCCCCCTGTAACAAGAGGCTCCTGGGATACATGCATCCTCGGCGGGGGTGGTCCCCCTCGGGTCGATGCACATACGGCCGCTCCAACACTGGCTGCAGAGTCAAGTTCCTTGGAGAGCGTGGCACACCGGCAGCAGGCGTATGGTCACACGCTTTTCTGCCGACACACCTTAACCCCCTGGTCTCCATGACCTTCTTGTGGACAGGGGTCCCCTTTGGGATGCCTCCCTGCAAGGTTGGGGTGCCGTGTGCAACGGGCAAGCAGTGTCGGGGCGGTGGACGGGCCCCCGCCTGCGTTGGCATTTCAACTGCCTAGAGTTGTTGGTTGTGCTACTTGCATTGAGGAGGCTACTACCTCTTGTGCAGGGAAGCACGTGCTGGTCCGGTCGGACAGCACAGCTGCTGTGGCGTATTCTTTCACTCACAGCAGCTAACATGACTCGCCCGACGCCTCCTCCTCTGGAGTCAGCAAGTGATCAGCTCACTGCGAGCCACACACATCCCAGGCGTCCTGAACCAGACAGCCGATGCGCTCTCTCGTCAGTCGACGCCTCGCGGAGAGTGGCGACTCCCTCCTCGCGCAGCCGGCTCATTTGGGGCAGATCGGCCAGGCACAGGTGGTCCTGTTGCCTCCCCGGACTCCACCCATTGTCCGCTTTGGTACTCCCTGTCCGAGGTACCCTCGGCATGGATGCCCTTGCGCACAGCTGGCCGCGGGACAAGCGGAAGTATGCTTCCCCCCAGTGAGCCTCATTGCACAGGTCCTGTGCAAGGCCAGGGAAGAGGAGCATCAAGTGGTACTAGTTACGCACCTTTGGCCTAACCAGGACTTGGTTCTCGGAGCTGAGGCTCTGACAACAACTCCCCCCTGGCCGCTCCCCCTGGCGAACGGCTTCCCCAGGGGAAGGGGCACGTTACGGCATAGTGACCCACCCCCGGTCCGGTTGGGACGTCACTCAGGCTAGGGCTTCGGCCACTGGGCGGCTATATGCCCATAAGTGGCGCCTCTTCTCGTCCTGGTGCTCTTCTCGGCGAGAAGACCCGCGGAGTTGCTCGGTTGGGTACGAGCTGTCCCGTCCTCAAGAGAGACGAGGGAGTAACCTCTACCCCTCCACACTGGGAATGTATGTAGCCGCTACGGCCGCTCATCATGACCCAAGTGCTGCGTAGCCTCTGGGACAGCACAACCTGGTCATTAGGTTCCTAAGGGGCGCGAGAGGGTGACCACCTTACCCGCGCTCCATACCCTCTTGCGACCTAGGTGGCGGGCCTCAAGAGGCCCCGCCCCTTTCGAGCCTCTCTGGGTTGCCGCTCTTTCTCAGTCTTGATAAAGACGGCTTTCCGCATGGCGCTCACCTCCAAGAGGGCAGGGGATCTACAAGCACCCTCCGTGTCCACAGATTGCCTAGAACTCGGGGCCGGGATTCTCACGTTATCTTGAGACCCCGCCCAGGCTACGTGCCCAAGGTTCCCACCACTCTCCCGAGAGACCTGGTGGTGAACCTGCAGGCGCTCCCCACCGGGGAGGAAGACCCATCCTATCCGTGTTGTGTACAGTACGCGCACGGCGCCTCTACTTGGACCGCACGCAGAGCCCAGAAGCTCTGAGCAGCTCTTTGTCTGTTTCGGAGGTCAGCAGGAGGGCTGTCTCCAAACAGAGGCTGGCGCACTGGATCGTGGATGCCCTCGTTAGGGCATACCGATCTCATTTCGCCCCTGCCCGTTGGGGGTGAGGCACACCCCTCGTGGGCACTGGCTCAGGGCGCCTCTCTGGCAGACATCACCAGAGCTGCGGGTTGGGCTATGCCTAACAATTCCGTGAGGTTCTAATACCTACGCGCGGAACCGGTGTCAGCCCGCATCCTGGCAAGGTGTGGGACCGGCAGCCGGTAGGGCGTACACCTGCGGAAGCCCTTCCCCCTCCGGGGGGAGCAGTGGCGATCCCGCCTCACTTCTTTCCCCTCGGGTAAAGAACAGGCATTCCATCCATCACTAAGCACCCTTCCAGGGGACAGACTGGGCAGAGCAGCCCTGCCCCCTTAGGCTGGGAACAGTTGAGTTATCTCCCACATAGCTCTAACCGGACCTAGTGCTCCAGACGTGGTAACCCCCCCTCCGTGGGCTGTTCCGTCTGATGTATCCTCATGAATGGTTCCCACCTTGGCAACCCATGACCTCCCCAGGTGGACTCCCACCTTGCGGTTAACTCCTGTCCGCACTTTCCTCCCATGAGTTCTCCCCTGATGGTGAGACCATGTGGTGTCTCCACTAATTCCTCCCTACGGTAGGTAGTGGCCTCTGCAGCGTTTTTCCCCCAGGGGGGAATAATGCTTACCCAGTGGCCCGTACGGTGCCGGGTGGATTCTCGCCATTTAGAGAACTAGGCCTCCGCCCGTGACGGCCGGTGATAGGGGCTTCCCAACTTTGTGTAAAGCTCTGGGTCCCCCTACCTCTCCACTGGAGTGTCATAATTTTGCGTTAGCGTCTTCATCTGACTCGCCCAGGCCAGTCAACGTCACTCCGCAGAGATTGTGACGCGGCTCAGTGCTGTGGCGTTTTCCATAGGAACCCCATTCTGTCGGTTCGACACAACGTCGAGAGACCGACAGAAAGGGAACGTCTTGGTTACGGATGTAACCTCGGTTCCCTGATGGAGGGAACGAGACGTTGTGTCCCTCATGCCACAACACTGGCCGCCCACCCCAGCGGTCAGGGGAGGATGCTTTAGGCTCCTCAGACCAACAGGTGAATGAATGAGCATGCCGGCTTCCCTCTTATACCCGGACATCCGGGAGGAGCCCAGCATGCAAATTTCATTCGCCAATTTTCATTGGCCTTTTCTAAATACTCAGAAGATGATAGGTTCTCAAGACAAACCCCATTCTGTCGGTTCGACACAACGTCTCGTTCCCTCCATCAGGGAACCGAGGTTACATCCGTAACCAAGACGTTTGAGAAAGTAGTGAATCGATGAGTTTTAAGTTGAGACTTGAAGGTCTGGAGAGTAGGGACAGCACGAACATTATGGGGCAGCATATTCCATCATTTCGGCCCTAAAATACAGAACGCCCTTCCGCCCACTGTAGAGAGGCCTTACCTAGGCACAACAAGCAAGCTGTCATTGCTAGATCTGAGAGTCCTGGCAGGAGCATATGGTGGCAATAACTCCGCAAGGTACTGAGGTGCAAAAAGTGACTGGAAACTTTCACAAAGATAAACAGAGCCAATGAGTAGCTTTGGAACTTGGTTTAACAAGTTTGTTGATCTCAGAGAACAGGGCTTTTGGTTTACACCTAGCTTTGTTAATAACAGTGGAGAGGTAGGAAGAGCGTGCAGTATTTAGTGCTGCTTTGTATAACAGTACTGACTCTGAGAGGGCAATGTAATGCACTTCAAGGAACCATTTTTATAAAGCCGTTCAAAACGCCTACATTTGGCTTTCATTACTCTTGAGTTCAGGGGTAAACCAAGGAGAGGAGTGTGCAGACGGGACATTTCTAGTTTTCAGTGGGGCGAGATTATCCAAAATGTTACAAATTGACTCATTATAGGTTGAGAGTATATCATCAAGACTGAGGAGGTTGAGTGAGGGGGAAAGAGGAGAGGAAACATTAGCAACAGTATCATTTTCCGCAGTAATAGTCTTCAGATTACAGTAAAATATAGTCATTTTAGTTTTAGCGGCCCGGGCCGTGCACAGACATTTTTAGGGGCAGTGGCCGAAACAAACAAAAAAGGGCACTCTTAGAAATGCCTTTTCTTATGATCACACTGTAGCACTCAGTAAATATCTTCATAGTTTGTGTCTAGAGGGCAACTCTTTGAAAACATTTATAGTAGCCAAAGTCATTATTGCATTTTCACAATAATGGTGATTTGTTGAAATTTCAACATTTTTTCAACATTAATTTGCGGGCCAAAAGTGATATTGATGCATTAACATTGACAAATCAACAGTTTTACCGTTGATTCAATAGGTTTAAGGTACTCCCTTGCTATCTGTGCTACTGTTAATATGGTCTGAATATGATATTAATATATTATATTATATTATATGTTATAGATTACTGGTTTTAACTAAGAAAGTAGATGATAGTGGGAAATGTATTGTACAGGAGTTACAGTTTGAAAAACGGTCAGCTTTGTGTAGGCATTTACTACAAAGTGTGCCAATAACCGCAAATTTTGTGTTTTATCCGATCGGGTTCAACCATTTTGATTCAACAAGAATTCTAATTCTCTTTGACAACGTGGATATTTTGCACACCTTGTTAGCAGTTGTCACCAATAAAAGACCAGGAGCAAAACATTACCAACAAAAAATACAAAAAACAAACTATCAAATGATTAATTCTGCGGATCAGGCACTGTTTGTAACATGGAATATATTTTCTTACAGTAATGGGATGAACTTCTAAAGCTGTTGTCTTCACTCTAGCACGCGGACAGAGACTATCTGTGAGTGATACTGGGGGAGTGGATTAGCGGAATCAGTGGCTCTTTAGCGGAGTGTTAAGGTCTTTTAGCAGGGATGTAGAATGGATGCCTGCCCGGGGGTGGGGTTGAGAGGGGCACCTCAGACGATGAGGGCAGTGGCTCTAGCCACCGGGACACCCTCCTCTGCCAGGTGGGGTTTTGCCAGATAACTATATCCAGGGGGAGTTAGAAAATTAACTTCAATAAAGTCATCTGGCATTTGCCTGGTTTCAGTCAAAAATAGTAAATCAAGATTTCTCTCAATTATGGTGTCGTTAAGCAATGTACCCTTGCCAGTCAATGAGTGCGTGTTCAGAAGGGCACCATTGTGTCTTTGTGGCTCATGCATTGCACCACCTGGCGAGTGAGAAGTGTCTTTAATTAAAGGTACGCGAGTACGGGTGCATTGGGGAGTCACATCATTGCTATGGTTAAATTCAGATCTGTGCGACCAGATCGCAGGTATTGACGAAGAGATTCTGTAGTCATAGGTCAATCCACACTTTGCAGACCGATGGATGTAACGTGCACGTTTAGAAATTCCAAGGGTTTTACACCATTTATATGTAGATATATCCAAACGGGAGGGAGTGTTTAGGCTATGGAGCTGCAGTGAGCTATTACAGAGAGCCATACTGTGAATGAGAGCAAAGGCAAGCCCGAAAATGACTAGGGCCAGCAGCCTTAAACCCACAACGTTTTTGGCATTATCAGGGAGAAATATGTTTCAATAGTGAGACGCTGAACAGAAGTTTGCAGAGACGTCGCAGCTCAGTATCAGAACAGTTTCAAGTGCTCCAGTGTCCAAGTGATGCGCTGATGCTGACCCGAAAGTTTGAAAATGAATTTAAAATGTTCAGTATTCAGCATTTATTCCCCCAGGCCGATGGTATTTTGTTGATGTCAGGATAAATTGGAGCCTTCGGTCCAGTTATTAATCCCGGGGCCGATAATATATTGTTGATGTCGGGGTATATTCAAGCCTTCCGTCAAGATGTTCAAGCGTCCAGTATTTGTTCTCCAGGCCGATGATTTGAAGTCCAAACTTAAATAACGCGTAAACATAGAAAAATTGACTGACTAGATGACAAATGACAAAAATTGCGATGAGAAACGGCAGCCATTTTGCGCACAGTGTACTCTCAGCGCACCGGAAGTGACAGCAAGGACAGGAACTTGTTTATATTAAGATCGTTGATATCTTGAGCACAGATTGAGATCTCTTTTGAAACACTTTTGTAATGCACATGTCTATTGGAGACACATATACGGTATATACGTGTACAGTTACTGGGGCTCGTTTTGTGGAAGAATCTTTACGTCTGAAAGAAGCAAATGAGAAGTGAAAGAGATCTAGCTGCTCAAAGGTCATGAGTTCACATTCCAGAGTAAATGGTGACAGATAAATGACACCTACATAAGACTGACAATTGTATCAATGTAAATGTCCTGCACAGTATGTTCTGTGCTCCATCTACTGTTATGTATAAATAGTACACGAAGAATAAAGCGTTACGTAACAGCGTTTCAAACAAGAGCCCATTGCACACAATTATCATCTTGTGAATAAATATGATTTGATTTGTATTTTTTCTTTAATTCTCTACTAGATGTTTCAGTGGTCCACTCAAATGAGTCGAAATACAAATCACAGTTGAAAAATCTGTATAGAAGCTTGAGTGCATTGCATTATGGGATTGAGTATTTCGCACAGCGTGCTTTACGAGTCTTCAGTGACAAATGGGACAAACTTAACATGGGCATGGAAACTGTGATCCACAGAGGAAACCTAACCAGAGCGCCGGGTCACTGTTAAGAGGGCAAGTGCGTATATGTGACGTCTCTCATTACCACAGACACAATGAGATTGAGCTGAAAGTCATTCACACTCACTGTGATGTCACAATTCTATATGACATTTCTTAATAATCCCTATATACTGTATATTCATTGTAATGCATCTATTCACTTCTTTTGTTTTGCTATAGAATATAAATATATACCTTTGAAATAATGCAGGTGACATGAATGATCAGCGCATTTGTTTTGTTGTGATGTGATGTTTGGTTTCTGAGTGATTTTTGTGTGACAGGTGTTGAAACTGTAGAAAGAAAGAGTCTTGTCACGTAACCAGAGATGAAGAGCAGCAGCACGTGACATGTAAAGCCTCTCTGTGTGTTTGGTGTTGAGAGGTGAAATCACAGCCGTCCGGAGTCTTAATTACTCCAGTGTGAGACTCAGAGGTCTGATAGATGAGTCTCTGGAGACACGTGTCCTTGTGTTCTCTCCTGATCCTCCACAATGAGTCAAACATCACTGTTAATAATGCTCATGATGAACGGACCTTCAACTCTTGTTCAACTTGTCTAAGTTTTACCAATAGAAATATTTCAAGGACCGGTTGTCATCTGTCAGGACAGAAGTTCATTTTCAGATTTTAATTGAAGATTATGAGGACATAATCTTCAATTGAATTTTCCACTCCCGCTGAAAGTTCACTCTGTGTTCACCCAATATCTGCTTAGAATGATTTTCTTCCCGACCCGACCCGACGGATCCTGCTAAATTTAGATCACGTTTCCAGATCTGACATTTAAATTTATCCATAACAAATGTAAAATACGCTATAAAAAACATATCAGTTATTTTTTATAGTCTTGTCAATATACAAAATTGTTCTTACATTTTAATGTACAGTAAACAAAATGTCACAGAGAAAAATAAATTAAATTCATTAAATACAACGTCTTTCACTCAAACTACAGTATAAGCAAAATATGACTAAACGAAACCCGTTGGCTAGCTCGTGCAAAATTAAATCACTTTTTTAACCGAACTATTTAACATCCATGCAAAAAAATGTCCTGATGAGCGTGTCCCCTCTTAAAAACACGAACGCTCGCTCTCTCTTAAGGTGCACTCAGCGACCTGCCTGCCCTCTCTCTCTCTGTCTCTAATGTGTTTGTGACACTTGCTTGACATTTATGAAGTATTTATTGTGAAGTCTGTGTACGGAACATTATTAAATGTCATTTCATTAGATTTCTGGCAAAAAAGCTGAACTTTACGAGTTTAATTGGACTTTCCTCAGGAAGGGAATTCCAAGCGTTACACATTTAATAATTTTGATTGGCTTTTTTCATTCATGAAGTGCGACCGAGCAATTATTAAGAGGAAATTACAGCTGCTCGCAAAAACCTCCAGTTGATTATCAAAGTACCAGCAGTGTGTGTGCTCGCTGTGTGTGTCTAATCAAAGCTACACAAACACACACACACACGCACACTCTCAAACATACACTTCATTTACATACACACTTCCAAATAAACAGACACGCGCACACACACACACACACACGCGCACTCTCAAACATACACTTCATTTACATACACACTTACAAATAAACACACACGCACACACACACACACTTACAAATAAAAACACATGATGCATGCTCATACACACAATGCAGGTGACCGCCTACTTGCTCACACTCATACACACACTTTTAAACACATACACACATGTTTATATTAAGCATTTTTGTGAGTACTTTCCTCAGACTTGTGTTGTTTTCACACCGACCTATTGGTATTTTCTATCCTCTGTTCACACGAGCATCATTTCCTTAGTTTAATAATAAATGTTTTTAATAAAGGGAGACTGCAGATTGCTCCACACAGTGTAACGGATGTCAGCTTGTGTCCTGTGAGGACATTTGGTCTCATAATGGAGGCTACACCTGTACACACACACTTACAGTTGTCCATTGAGCCAGCCGCTCGACCCCCTGTGAGTGTGGAGGAGGTAGATGTGACATTTAAAACCAGTTCCTCATGTCACCTGCTGTTTACAGGACTCGCACTGAGACTGAGCCGTGTGTGTCAGTACAGGAGGACCAGCAGAAACAACATCAGGAAACAAAATGAAAAGAATAACGCTCGGGAATGGACATGCTGGGTGCGGGGGGTGTCACGGGTGTTTTTGAGCCATGAACCAACACCATTGTACCCTTGAACGAAACATTCTCCCGAGAAAGAAAAACATTGTGTCAATATTGACTCAAACTGGTGTTATTGATGTGAAAATACCAAAAGTTTTACTGTGGGAATGATGTCGGACTAACGAAGAAATCATCATCATTTTTCTCATGAATGCTTCTGTCTCCTCAGGTGTTGAATCTGTTCTTGGCCCTGCTCCTGAGCTCCTTCAGCGCAGATAACCTCTCAGCTCCGGACGAAGACGGCGAGATGAACAACCTGCAGATCGCCATCGCTCGCATCCAGCGCGGGATCCTGTGGCTGCGACAGGCCCTCTGCGACTTCTTCAACGGGAACTTCAAACGCCGGCGGCAGAAAGCCAAGGAGGCTAAAGCCATGCTGAAGCTCAAGCGTCTCAGCCAGCAGCCGCACTGGGCGGAGGGAAACGGGACGGTCATCGAGCGCAGCGGTGAGGACGACAGCTACATGACAAACCCAAACCTCACCATCAGCGTGCCCATCGCGCCTGGAGAGTCAGACGTGGAGTCTCCTGAGGAAGAGGAGGAGGAGGAGGAGGAAGATGATGCCAGCGAGAGCTCAGGGGAGGAGAGGGAGGAGCCTAAACCAGTAAGTGACATGTGATGTCATCATTATTGTATGCTGCCAGCAGTGGAAAACGTATCACTACACGTTTCTTTACGAGCATTGAGATCAATTCATTATCTTTATTATCTTGCTACAGCTTTAAAGAGGCTTGGGAAACAAGTGTATTATAAAAGCTAATACATCAATTATATTTTATAATAATCTTTATTTTCTATTTACACTACAAAAATCAAGATCATATAAAAATATCTGCCAGTCAAGTTTTTCAAGAGAAATGTCAAGTGTAATTCAAGTCAAACTTTCTTACCCCAATGGCAGATATTTTTGCAAATCTTAAACTCACTTCATTTTCATAATCTTAATTTTAATTATAAGAATAACAAGACTTAATATCTTATGTCATTTTGCTTGTTATGTAACTGTATCTTAATTTAAGAAAACATATTATTTTTGTCTTGTTAGCCAGTACAAATGTCTACGTAATAAATGCATTTTTGATGCACAAATTAGATTCCAAGAACCACCCACCACGAAGCGGAGGTCCATTAAAATCCTTTAACACACAGCTATCTGTGGATTATCCTGCTAATACCACGGTCATTTGCCAAATTAAATCTGTTATTTAAGTTTACAGTGAAATTTTAGATCAAACAGGTGAAAATGACAGTGATTTTGTCAGTTAATTTCAAATGTATTCAAACTGACTGGAGCTTCCAGCCAATCAGAATCCAGTATTCAAACATACCATGGTATAATATTAATATAAATTAAATGTAAAAAAGATTGTTATATTATAACAAAACACAGACCGGAAGTTAACTTTAGGCCAGCGTATGCGTCCGATGAAACTGTCTATAAGTTAAATTGTATAAACATTTATTCATTATTCTTAAATATATACATGAACGTGTATGTGTTTATAAATACAAAATGTATATGCACAGAAATATATTACTATGAACACAAACTTTTACTCTGGATGTGACTCATCGTGACTAATCGTTGAACAGGCCTGATAGTTTTTGACATTTTTATGCGTTTGGTCGTTTATTATTATGACAGTGGCAGTTTGAAGCCCTGAAAAAAATAAAAAAAAATAAAAAAAAGTTTTTGAAAATGAAAATGGTAAAACTTCAGTTGAAACGTCAAAAAAGAAGATTTGTAAAATGCAGTGGCGTTATGCGTGTGTACGTGACTTTAGGTGTTTGATCTGTAGGTGTATGTGAGGTTGTGACAGGCGTGTGGTGTTTCTCAACACACTGATCAACAGCTACTGGCCTGGCGTGCATAATACTATGGAATTCCAAAAGTGACAATATTAAAAATAAATAAATACAAAAATAAATCCATGACGAAATGTAAAAAAGCAAAAATAAATGAGTATTTATACTTTTATTTCCTTATTTATGGGTAATTATATATTTTTTCACGCTTATTTAGTTATTTATACATTTATTTATTTCCACTTTTATTTATTTCCACATTTATTAATGTATATGTGTATTTATTCCTACATTTATTTATTTTTACATTTATTTATTTCTACATTTATTTATTTATGTATTTCTTTGTCCGTATGCTAATGAGTGGGGGCGTGTTTCACCTCAGACATTAGCAATCGATCTCAGAGCGGCTGTGCTGAAGCTTTGAGGCCACAGGGACACCTTGTGGTGTGACCAAACGAAACGAGGTTGACGAAGTTGCATAGAGAAGGCAATCTAGTCATTTAATATCACCCTAACTGTATGTAGATAGGGTTACCACACATAGCCTACATACTCTTTATTAGGGACATTGCCGTAAAACATTATACGGTCGAGATTTCTAAAATGTCTTTGCACACATGAACAGAAACTGCACAACAACAAGTCTGCTATGAGACACTTGGAAGAATACACTTGGACATGGAAGCGCGTGAAATTATCCACTAGTGATCACATTTATTGTAAATGCGCTGGATGGAGCTGATAAGAGCTTGAGTTGTTTGTCGATGAGACTCGCACAAACCAGCTCAGAACGCCGAGAGAAACCAGCGCATTTCACTGAAGTCTACGCAAGCGTTATGATCAATGCATTTGAAACGTGTCTGCAAATACAGTTTACATTCGCGTTTCCTAACTTTGCAATGCATAACACGTGGCATTTCGAATGCTTAAATTATAACGCATATTTCCATAGGCGTAATTTGCGGGTGGACGGGTGGGTCATGTCCCCACCACTTTTTGCCAAAGTCAATTTTGTCCCCACCACTTATTGGAAGAAATAAAAAATACGGAGTGTCTATTTACCGTTGCTTTGTAAGCAGAGGCAATTTCTAACAACTCCGCCCATCAGTTTCAGATTGGAATAGACAAAGTGTAAGAAAGGCACACGAACATCAACTTCTCCAGTGGCGTAGAGCGTAAAGCGTGTGTTACCTACTTCATGTCGTCGTGGGTTCGGGACTGCTGTCCGCTGAACTTTTTCCCTGTCACATATCAGATTGTAAAGGTATTTATTTGTAATAAACTATGAAAATATTTGAAAATGGCTGTTCAAGTCATACATGTACCAAACATTTTGCGCTTAATTGCACTTTGATGCTATATATTCGTCCTTATTGCTCTCGACATGCCGTTGCTATCGTCTATTGCAAGATTAATTACATTTTGATACTTGATAGAAAACTCCAATAAATGGAAAAAGTCACAACTTTGTAGTTTCATGAGTTCAAAACAAAATTTAGAAAGTTTGTTGTATATTTGTAGCCTATCTGGCAATGCCCGTATAATAAGTGAAAATAAGATTTTTTTAAAGATATTATTTTTCCATCTGTTTCCCCTGTATAACTTACTTGAATGTTTGTCCTTATTAGCAGGGGGTTCCCAAACCTCTCAATCCTTGACCCAACAACAGGTAATCTGTGTCAAACACACATTTTTAACATGGGGAAAACACATTTGTTTCAGTAGTTTTTATTTTATCACAAATTAATACGTTTAATTACGTACGGCAACAGCCATCCTTACATATAATAAAGCACAACATGCTTTAAATGATTTATTAATGAAAACATGATATAGTTTAAAAACAAATGGAAGCAGATCTGATATGTGGAAATTTAGAATAGTGAGTTTAGCGGATTCGTACGGCGGCGTATTGCTGCCACGTATTTTTCCACTCAATTATGTCGTTAAAACGAGATAATATGTCATTTAAACGAAATAATTTTCTTGTGTAAACGTCATATTTTTCCCGTTTTAACGAGATATTTTATCATTTTAAACAACATATTTTTCTCACTGGTTTCATTAATAGACAATTCAAACGGAATTGCATGAATTCGGTAAATGAATTCAGTTTTTTGACGAGATGGTTCATTAACTGAACTGGTGCTATTAACTGAGCTATTAAACTGGAGTTTAATAAGATAAAACAATTAAAACTGTTCCTATTTATTTAATGCGTGCGCTTGTCCAGCACGCGCGTTCTCTGTTCTGCAAAGAGCCACACTCTGGCATCATTAAAACATTAACGGTTATTTAACTTTTTTTCTTTATACCTCACAGATGTGAGAGTAAACACATTTTCTGTCGATTTGGCGCGTTTAAATGAACGGACCCTGATGTTTGCGAGTGTGACTGAAGAAGCTTTTGATAGTTGTATCTAAAAAACATCCTTCTAAACTTGTGGTAAAACAAGAATGTAATATTAAGCTTAAAGATAATATTTATTAATCTTTGTCAATAAATATCTGCTTTGAATCCTCTACATTGAGTTGAAGTCTTTGGTTATTTATGTCATTTACTTATCTGAATAAAGTGTCTGATGCTGATGTACAGTGCTGTGTTAAGTTTTATTAATCGTCATATTTTGTATAATACATATTTAACTAGAAAATAATAGAGGAGCCCTGCATAGTATATACTTGAGTGGTTCTAGATGATGTTTTTTGAGGTTTCCAAATACAATGCAATTTTTACTGATTAAATGATAACTGCAGCATTTGGATGTTGCTTTCTTAGATGTTAGTCTTCAAAATGAATAATCTACTACTTTATATTTGCCTGTACATCATAAACATAATAGGTGCATTCTGAAAATGAAAAACACATGGATGTGCAATATCAAATTTATTATAATTTTCTGATCCTTAACACAGAATATTTAACTCAATCTTAAAAACAGTCTTAAATGTTAAATTCATTAAAAAATAGTTTGATAGATTTCAGAGTAGAAAGGGTACTTTAAACTCAACTGAACAAAAAATATTTTGAACGCTTCAACTGCTGACAGTCTGATGTTTTGTGCCAGACTGCGTTAAGGGCTCTTTTTCCACCCCTGTCTCGTGCTCCAGTGGTTTCAGTCCACACCTGTAACAGAAGAACACAAATACAGTTATTTGATATGTCCACCATCACATAGTTTACAGCACAAATGAGTACTCTACATGCTATCAATGTCAAACAATTCAAAAATGCATCACCTCACAATAACAGAATTATTAGTTGACAAGTACAGTATTGTAACAAAGTTCAATGTAGGGAAGGAAGGAGGCGGGAACCGGCGAACATTTAACAAACTTTAATGAAAAATAAACAAACAATAATCCAAGAACAAAAGACCGGCAGCCACCTCACGGTCGACTGCCGGCCACACAAACATAAACAAACTTAACAGTTTCCGGGACCGGGTCCTCTCTCCTCGGCAGTCCCGTCGCTCGTCCTCTTATGCTCCCTAGCTCCCCGTGAGGCATGCAGGACCGGTGCGCGTACAGCTGAAACTCATTATCACTCACGCCACCGGCCCCGCCTTCCTGCCCCACGGCTCTCGTCCCGCCTTCCTCGCTACAAGTATATACTATATACTCTTATGAACAATCTGTTATGTGTAATCTGCATAATGAAGGCAAAGATGCTGCATCTAGGTGCAGATCAATCATTTAACCCCCCTGGGGTCCGAGTGGGTTTTAAATCCTGGAGAAATTTTGCCATGTACTGAGATTTGTGCTTTTTAGTAATGCACCCATATTTTAATACATTGTTATAAGTGGTGGGACATTATCACGTCGTGCTGTCAATCACTCTCTGGTAACGTTACGCTGAGAACCCTCAAAGGCTTTTCATTTATAATTAGCACTACACGAACCAGAAATATCACGCAAACAAAGCAAATACAATAAATCCGTGTTATATGATGTACATTGTCAGTAAAAAACAAGGTTCTTGAAGAACACATTAACGTATTTAAAATGTAATGGGAACTAGCATTCTAGCACTAACGTTACACAGGCAGCAGACAACGATAGCGCGGGCTGCATAAATCTGGTCTCAGAACAGATTACAATTTATGTCCTAACGTTACATCGTTTCTGACATCAGCCTTTTGAGCTTTACACGTCTGAGGAATTAAAAAGAATGGCATTAAAGGGTTAAATGTCGTAAATTAGTGTCACTCGTCATAGGCTGTTGTAAAGTCAATTCAATTTTACCTCAGGTGGAAAAATGGCAGGTACACGCAGGCTTACAAAGTGCAAAGGAAAATGACGGTCAAAACAGGGTTCCCGGTGCTTGATAACACGGATAACAAAAACACGCTTAAGAAAATATGAATTTTACCTTCTTATTTTTGATTTTTCCAGTCCCGACTCGATAAACTTGCTGCTCGGTGGAGTTGCCACTGCTCTGCCAAAGATATCCTTCCGCCGATAGAGAAACTCCTCTGTAGTTTGATTTATTTATTTGATTTAAATCATAGCTGTCATTTAAACATTAAACATTTTCAACAAAAGAATATTTAATTATGTAATATAAGAAAAATCTACCAAAAATCTACCAAAATTCAGGAGAACTACTTTGTCAAGCGGAACAAAGTGTTCTCGGTCAGGGGTGTGCTCGTCGACCCCATGCATCACCTGCACAAAGCAATCGGGTTATGACATCAAGATACCGCGACATCGTTTCTAGGCAAGTGCTTCCTGATCGATCTCGCGGTAGTGTGACGTGGACCGGTCGGTCTGCTCAGCTAAGTACGAAGTCGAAAGTATCTATCACATTGAGCAAGAACGTCGCTTGTGAGACTCATGTAAATTGACCTGGATTTCTGCATTTATCTATCGTGGTTGATTTTCATACAGTTTGGACAGTGAAAGGAAGAAAATACTGATACAGGCCTATTGAATGAATTAACAAAAATATTCCAGAAACTCCATTTGCATTAAATACATAACAAAATCAGCCTAAATATCTGATATTTGTATGTTTAAATTATAAGAACTTTAAAAAGTTCAAATGCATAATGTATTTTAAGCATGAAATCATATGCCCACTTGGAGCCCATGAAGGTCTCATATGGGCAAAGCTATGTGGGACCCATATTGGTATCCCACACGGGGCCCATATGTTTTGCCCATCTTAAACCTATGCCCATGTGGAGCCCATATTGCCCAGATAAAACCCATTTGGGGCCCACATACAAATGTTCAAATGTACGCATTTAAAGGAGTTTAAAGGCATAATATGTATTTTAAGCATAAAATCCGTGTGCCCACATGCAGCCCATAAAGGTCCCATAAGGGCAAACCTATATGGGACCCACATTTGTAATCCTACATGGGGCCCATATATTTTGCCCTTTTTTATCCCATGCCCATGTGGAGCCCATGTCGCCCAGATATAACCCACATGGGGCCCACATACCAATGTTGGCTGGGTGGAAGTGGCATTATTCCTCGTTGATGAACTAGACCGTTATGGGAAGCTTCGTGGATTTAAACTACTACATCTGAAATGTATTCAGGCTGGATTTGTTGTCAGTCAAACATTTATTAAATATTCTGTATCCGTAAGCGCAACTCAGAAGAGAAATCGCTCTCTTGATTTTGGCTACACTGTATAAAAGAAATCCCATAAAAAAACGGATAAAGTACTTGCAGAAAATTACCAGTACATTTTCCTTTATTTTATGGACATTTCCTTTAATGCTAAAATGCAATTTAATGCAGTGCAAAATGTAAAATACAGGTAAAACAACTGTAAAAATGAATACAGAAAATTCCTTCATATTAATACGGTATATTGTGCCCTATTTTTACGGATTTTTTTAGTGCACCGTACAGCGGGCCGTGGTTCGAAAACATGACATTTTACCTACTTCCAGCTAGAAAACGTGTCACTTTCACGTAATAGATTAATGTGTAATTCCCTTTCTGTCGGTCTCTCAACGTTGTGTCGAACCGACAGATTGGGGTTTGTCTTGAGAACCTATCATCTTCTGAGTATTTAGAAAAGGCCAATGAAAATTGGCGAATGAAATTTGCATGCCGGACTCCTCCCCGGATGTCCGGGTATAAGAGGGAAGCTGGCGTGCTCATTCATTCACCTTTTGTTCTTCAGAGCCTACGCATCTGATGAGCTTCTCTACGATCTTTGGTGATCATTTTTCTGCTGGAATCTATGACGTGGTGCCTACGACCTTCCTGCAGTGACTCTCCCCTGGGCGTCTCTGCAGTTCCGGAGGTGTTCGAGCTAATTTCTTTTCTAAAAAAGCTAAATTTCTCCAGCGTGGCTTGTCCCGCTGTTCTCATGGGTGCAACACACTCATCGAGGAGGGGGACGATGCGTGCTTCCAGTACGCTGGGGCAGACGTTGTGGATACGTCCTGCCCGCACTGCGGGCGGTGACGATTCAGACGTTGCGTCACGGGTGGCTGTGTTCCCACGGGACTCAGTCACCACCTCGTTTGCTCCCCGTTCCGTGGCGGCAGGACTACGGCCCTGCCGTCCGCTACGGCAAGAAGCGAGGGTGATATGAGGATTACTGTGAGCGATAATCCGTCAGCCACTGGCTCACGGACCGTTCGCACCTCGTCTCGCTCGACTGACCGTTCCCCAGGAGACGGTCCCACCGTCTTATTCCTCAATCACGTATTCGGACACGATGCGTGATGATGAGATGTCTCTTGCAGCATCAGGGGGTGACGTACTGCCATCCGACTCCGACGATTCCTCGGGCTCCCTCCCTCAGGGGGTCGAGCCCAGGAAGAAGCGGACGTTGAAATGTCAGACATACTGTCCCGGGCCGCCGTGAGTGTTGGGTTGCAGTGCCCGCACTGCCTCTCCCAGCGCTCACGGCTGACTACATGGTGCCTCGGGTTTGAGCGCGGCTCCAAGCCCAGTGCTGTGTTTACCGGAAGTGCATGAGGAACTTGGTAAGACCTGGAACGCCCCCTTTCCGGCACGTTTCACGTCAAACAAAGTTCTGTCACCCTCTCTTCACCCTCTCTAGCTGTTGAGACAGCTAGAGGATACATCGATGTCCCCCAGGTGCCGCCGCCGTGGTGCACTCGTGCCCGTAGGCGGCGGCCACCTGGGGGGGGCTCGACCTAGACTCCCGTCCAAAGCATGTGGGGTCTCGGCATCTCTGGTGTCGAGAGCTTACATTGCGGCGGACCAAGCTGCCTCCTCTCTCCACGCTATGGCTCCTGCCAGGCCAGGGCGTTGAGAGAGCTCCACGAGGGTAAGACCGACCCAGCGCTTATGCAGGAACTCCGCGCCGCCACCGACCTCGCTCTACGGGCGACCAAGGTGACCACGTGGGCCCTGAGTTGGGCGATGTCCACACTTATGGTCCATGAGAAACTCCTCTGACCGAACCTTGCGCATATGATTAACACCGAGAAGGTCCGCTTTCTCGACGCACCCGTCTCGCAAGGGGGGGGGCTGGTTGGTGATACTGTCGAGCCACAGTTCTCGACAGTAAAGAAGCAGTCCTCCCGTGCTGCGACTCGGCCGCCTCGGCCGTCGAGTCCCGTGCACCGTCTGCTTCCCAGCAGCCCTGGTCCTCTTCGACGCCCTCCAGCTCTGGCGTCCCCCACTCAGGCGGCCCCCCTGGAAGAGACAGCGAAGAGGATACCATCGCCCCATCAGCAGCCACGGCGAAAGCAGAAGCGGCCCTCATGGGAAGACCTCAGGGGGATCGAGACTACCATTGGGCCCGACCCCAACCACATCGCTGGGAAATCGGATAGGGACGGATCCTGCCCCGTCTCACCATCTGCTGGCCCCCTCCGGGGGGCTAGCGCCCACTTACTCTCAAAAAGAGATTTTCCTCTCTCTCTGGGTTATCACAGCCACTCCCACCCTAGGCACGACGGTGGACGGCAACTTGACGTTGCGTCACGGCGAAGCGCAATGTCGAGTATAAACACCAGCCCTCAGCACTCTCAGTCAGACAGTGCGTTGAGCTGCGCAGTCGCCAGGCAGGAAAATCAGCAGAGCCGATCTCCTCCCCGGGGGACCTCCCCCGGCAAGGAATCTGTACTGCTAGCCATCGAACCACCGCCCAAGGGGGACGATGAAGAATATCGAACCTTTAGTCCCCCGTCACAGTTCTGTGAGCCTGGCTCCGGCTTCCCAGACTGTCAGGCTGGCTAGGGAAGACAATCCGTCTCGGATACGCGATCCAGTTTGCCATCACCCGCCCAAGTTTCAGGGCATCTTATATACCTCAGTCAGAGGCAAGGATGCTCCCGTACTTCGGGCCGAGGTCACCACCCTTCTGGCGAAGGGAGCGATCGAGCCCGTCCCACCAGCCGAGATGTTCAACGGGTTTTACAGCCCGTTTTACAGGTTATACAAGCTGCCTTTCAGGATGATCACGCAGAAGCGCATCCTGACGTCCGCCAGGTGTCAGGACTGGTTCATGGCAATCGACCTGAAGGACGCGTACTTTCATGTCTCGATCCTCCCTCGACTTCGGCCGTTCCTACGGTTCGCGTTCGAGGGATGGGCATATCAGTACAGGGTCCTCCCCTCTGTCCCCATGACAGCGCGACTGACTACAGAGCGCGCACAGTCAGTGTTGAACTCCCTGAAGCTTTCGGGCAGTCAGCGGTCCCCCTGAAACTATTTCAGAGGCTCCTGGGATACATGGCATCCTCGGTGGGGGTGCCCCCCCTCGGGTCAATGCACATGTGACCGCTCCAACACTGGCTACAGAGTCAGGTTCCTCGGAGAGCGTGGCACACAGGCAGCAGGCGTATGGTCACACGCTTTTCTGCCGACGCACTCTAACCCCCTGGTCTCCCATGACCTTCTGCGGACAAGGGTCCCCTTAGGGATGCCTCCCTGCAGGGTTGGGGTGCCGTGTGCAATGGGCACGCAGTGTCGGGGCGGTGGACAGGCCCCCGCCTGCGTTGGCATGTCAACTGCCTAGAGTTGTTGGCTAGGCTACTTGCACTGAGGAGGCTACTTCCTTCTCGTGCAGAACAAGCACGTGCTGGTCCGGACAGCACAGCTGCCGTGGCATTCCCTCCTCCTCTGGAGTCAGCAGGTGATCAGTTCCCTGCGAGCCACACACATCCCAGGCGTCCTGAACCAGACAGCCGATGCGCTCTCTCGTCAGTCGACGCCTCGCGGAGAGTAGTGACTCCATCCCCGCGCAGTCCGGCTCATTTGGGAGCAGTTCGGCCAGGCACAGGTGGACCTGTTTGCCTCCCCGGACTCCACCCATTGTCCGCTTTGGTACTCCCTGACCGAGGCTTCCTTCGGCACAGATGCCCTTGCGCACAGCTGGCCGCAGGACAAGCGGAAGGACGCCTTCCCACCAGTGAGCCTCATTGCACAGGTCTTGTGCAAGGCCAGGGAAGAGGAGCATCAAGTGGTACTAGTTACGCCCCATTGGCCTAACCAGGACTTGGTTCTCGGAGCTAAGGCTCTTGAAAACAACTCCCCCCTGGCGAAGGACCTGCTTTACCAGGGGAAGGGGCACGTTACGGCATCCCAGGCAAAACCCTGGAACCTCCATGTCTGGACGGGACGAGGAGATCCTGAGTGGCCCACCCCCTGTCTGGTTGGGACATCACTCAGGCTAGCGCCTCGGCCACTAGACAGCTATACGCCCATAAGTGGTGCCTCTTCTCGTCCTGGTGCTCTTCTCGGCGAGAAGACCCACGGAGTTGCTCGATCGGGAAAGGGCTGTCCCTTCCTCAAAAGAGACTGAAGAGTAACCTCTCCCCCTCCACACTGGGAATGTATGTAGCCGCTACGGCCGCTCATCACGACCCAGTTGCTAGGAAGCCTCTGGGACAGCACAACCTGGTCATCCGCTCATCCGCGCTCCGTACCCTCTTGCGACCTAGGTGGCGGGCCTCAAGAGGCCCCGCCCCCTTCGAGCCTCTCGGAGCTGCCGCTGTTTCTCACCTCTCGATAAAGATGGCTCTCCTGATGGCGCTCACCTCCAAGAGGGTAGGGGACCTGCAAGCACCCTCCGTGTCCACAGATTGCCTAGAACTCGGGCCCGGGGATTCTCACGTTATCCTGAGACCCCGTCCCGGCTACGTGCCCAAAGTTCCCACCACTCTCCCGAGAGACCAGGTGGTGAACCTGCAGGCGCTCCCCACCGGGGAGGAAGAC
Organism: Triplophysa rosa; assembly: GCF_024868665.1. Lineage (NCBI taxonomy): Eukaryota > Metazoa > Chordata > Actinopteri > Cypriniformes > Nemacheilidae > Triplophysa > Triplophysa rosa. The sequence goes on along the minus strand of NC_079912.1, from coordinate 603,598 downwards.
CCAACCCCATCCGTGTTGTGTCCAGTGCGCGCACTGCGCCTCTACTTGGACCGCACGCAGAGCCCAGAAGCTCTGAGCGGCTATTTGTCTGTTTTGGAGGTCAGCAGAAGGGAGGGCTGTCTCCAAACAGAGGCTGGCGCACTGGATCGTGGATGCCGTCGTTATGGCATACCGATCTCAAAATCGCTCCTGCCCGTTGGGAGTGAGGCACACTCCTCATGGGCACTGGCTCAGGGCGCCTCTCTGGCAGACATCTGCAGAGCTGCGGGTTAGGCTATGTCCAACAACTCCGTGAGGTTCTAATACCTACGCGCGGAACCGGTGTCAGCCCGCGTCCTGCAGGGCAACGTGTAGGACCGGCAGCCGGTAGGGCGTACGCCTGCGAAAGCCCTTCCCCCTTCCTCTAGGGGGATCAGCGGCTATTACGCCTCCCTTCTTTCCCCACTGGGTAAAGAACAGGCATTCCATCCATCACTAAGCACCTTCCTCGGGGCAGGCTGGGCAGAGCAGCCCTGCCCCTTAGGCCGGGGGACAGTTGAGTTATCTGCCACATAGCTCTAACCGGACCTAGTGCTCCAGACGCGGTAACCCCCCCTCCGTGGGCTGTTCCGTCTGATGTATCCTCATGAATGTTTCCCACCTCGGCAACCCATGACCTCCCTAGGTGGACTCCCACCTTGCGGTTAACTCCTTAATACGCACATTTTCCATGAGTTCTCCCCTGTTGGCGAGACCATGTGGTGTCTCCACTACTCCTTAGGTAGTGGTCTCTGCAGCGTTTTTCCCCCCGGGGGGAATAATGCTTACCCAGTGGCCCTTACGGTGCCGGGCGGCTTCTCGCTGTTAGAGAATTAGGCCTCCGCCCGTGACGGCCGGTGGCAGGGGCTTCCCAACTTTTTAAAAAAGCTCTGGGACCCCCTACCTCTCCACTGGATGGTTACAATTTCGGCTAGCGCTCACGTCTGACTCGCCCTGGCCAGTCAGCGTCGCTCCGCTAGAGATTGTGCCGCGGCACAGCGCTGTGGCGTTTTCCATAGGAACCCCAATCTGTCGGTTCGACACAATGTCGAGAGACCGACAGAAAGGGAACGTCTTGGTTACGGATGTAACCTCAGTTCCCTGATGGAGGGAACGAGACGTTGTGTCCTTTATGCCACAACGCTGGCCGCCCACCCCAGCGGTCGGGGGAGGATGCTTCAGGCTCCTCAGACCAAAAGGTGAATGAATGAACACGCCGGCTTCCCTCTTATACCCGGTTATCCGGGGAGGAGTCCGGCATGCAAATTTCATTCACCAAGTTTCATTGGCCTTTTCTAAATACTCAGAAGATGATAGGTTCTCAAGACAAACCCCAATCTGTCGGTTCGACACAACGTCTCGTTCCCTCCATCAGGGAACTGAGGTTACATCCGTAACCAAGACGTTATTATGAGACGTCATATTATCCCTTTACTATGGTGGCGTATTGCTGCCACTTACATAAAAATTTTTCCACTCAAATATGTCCTTAAAATGAAATAATATGTCGTTAAAACGAGATAATAATAATAATATTATCTCATTTTAACGTCATAATTGTGTGGAGAAATACGTGTAAGAAATACGCCACCGTACTAATCCGCTATACTCAATATTCTAAATTTCCACATATCAGATCTGCTTCCATTTGTTTTTAAACTATATCATGTTTTCATTAATAAATCATTTAAAGCATGTTGTGCTTTATTATATGTAAGGATGGCTGTTGCCGTACGTAATTAAACGTATTAATTTGTGATAAAATAAAAACTACTGAAACAAATGTGTTTTCCCCATGTTAAAAATGTGTGTTTGACACAGATTACCTGTTGTTGGGTCAAGGATTGAGACGTTTGGGAACCCCCTGCTAATAAGGACAAACATTCAAGTAAGTTATACAGGGGAAACAGATGGAAAAATAATATCTTTAAAAAAATCTTATTTTCACTTATTATACGGGCATTGCCAGATAGGCTACAAATATACAACAAACTTTCTAAATTTTGTTTTGAACTCATGAAACTACAAAGTTGTGACTTTTTCCATTTATTGGAGTTTTCTATCAAGTATCAAAATGTAATTAATCTTGCAATAGACGATAGCAACGGCATGTCGAGAGCAATAAGGACAAATATATAGCATCAAAGTGCAATTAAGCGCAAAATGTTTGGTACATGTATGACTTGAACAGCCATTTTCAAATATTTTCATAGTTTATTACAAATAAATACCATTACAATCTGATATGTGACAGGGAAAAAGTACAGCAGACAGAAGTCCCAAACCCACGACGACATGAAGTAGGTAACACAAGCATTAAGCTCTACGCCACTGGAGAAGTTGATGTTCGTGTGCCTTTCTTACACTTTGTCTATTCCAATCTGAAACTGATGGGCGGAGTTGTTAGAAATTGCCTCTGCTTACAAAGCAACGGTAAATAGACACTCCGTATTTTTTATTTCTTCCAATAAGTGGTGGGGACAAAATTGACTTTGGCAAAAAGTGGTGGGGACATGACCCACCCGTCCACCCGCAAATTACACCTATGGAAATATGCGTTATAATTTAAGCATTCGAAATGCCACGTGTTATGCATTGCAAAGTTAGGAAACGCGAATGTAAACTGTATTTGCCGACGCGTTTCAAACGCATTGATCATAACGCTTGCATAGACTTCAGTGAAATGCGCTGGTTTCTCTCGGCGTTCTGAGCTGGTTTGTGCGAGTCTCATCGACAAACAACTCAAGCTCTTATCAGCTCCATCCAGCGCATTTACAATAAATGTGATCACTAGTGGATAATTTCACGCGCTTCCATGTCCAAGTGTATTCTTCCAAGTGTCTCATAGCAGACCTGTTGTTGTGCAGTTTCTGTTCATGTGTGCCAAGACATTTTAGAAATCTCGACCGGATAATGTTTTACGGCAATGTCCCTAATAAATTCAAGTCTCATTAGCATACGGACAAAGAAATACATAAATAAATAAATAAATGTAGAAATAAATAAATGTAAAAATAAATAAATGTAGGAATAAATACACATATACATGAATAAATTTGGAAATAAATAAAAGTGGAAATAAATAAATGAAAAAATAAATAAATGAAAAAATAAATAAGCGTGAAAAAGTATATAATTACCCATAAATAAGGAAATAAAAGTATAAATACTCATTTATTTTTGCTTTTTACATTTCTTCATGGATTTATTTTTGTTTTTATTTATTTTTAATATTGTCACTTTTGGAATTCCATATAATACAGCCTGTGTGTGGATCTGTGTGAACAGTACATGAAACTCACGTCTGCTGAATCTGTCTCGGGCTGTGTGAGAGGAAATCTGTTCCCTCTTCTAAATGTGACATTTTCTGTCCTCATGAATGTTTCATGAGAATGATTGTATGCTTATCAGCACAATAAAGCGTCTCTATTGACGCTCGGGATCCGGTTTCTTTAACTATTGTCACATGATAAGTGTTGTAATGCCCTCAGGACAGAATCCATGTGAGATCTCTGTCTGTACATGACAACTGCTTTCTGCTCTCGCACAGGAACGTTTTATTGCTCAGATCTTTCTCTTTCAGAGCTCAGTAGATCTGATCAAGTTCTTAGTAGTTTCATTGAAGTATCAATTTAGATGTTTCTTCTTAAAGTGTTCAAGAGAAATGAACAGAGAAACACGTGACAGTGTAATTGTTGAAACACGTGAAGAGTCTGGAGGTGTAAATGTAGATTGTAGAGGTCAAATAAACTGGATTTGAGTGATTTTGGTGAGAAATGTTTGAGTTGATATTGAGATCAATATTGAGATTGCAGACTTGACATCTCTTCTCAAACTCTAATGACATTTCTGACTCTTTTCTCAGGAGAAATATTTCAGACACACATGAGACTTAAGCAAACGTTTCCATTTGTTTCTATTTAATCTCATTTATTATGTCTAGGAGAAATAACAGAGATATTAAATAGATCTCATCTTCATGGGTTGTATCAGGGGCAGACGTACCCATAGGGCAAAGGTAGGCAATCGCCTTGGGCCCTGAGCTACCAGGGGCCTCCAAAAGGCATGGGTGGACTTAACCAATAAGCCATGTCAGCAGCCCCGTAGAGCCCCAAGGAATCATCAAAATAGTCGGGATATCCCTGTCAACGTTTTAACGTTATTATATGTGTACGAATGCACCCCCATTATAGATTAGAGTGGACCATTCCATTAGCACTGTATATGCGCGAGACGAGTTTAAAGAGTACGTAACATGAGATCATGAAAATGACATTTCATGCAGTGTGTCATGTTGGCGTGTTTGAAAGTAAGCAGTCTGCCAAGTTGTAAATCTGAAGGTGAATGAATAACAAAGTTATTGGCTTGGAAAAAAGGGAGTCGACTCTGAATCACGCAAACGAGTCGTCCCTAGTCCGATTTACGTCACTACATATAGTCCCCGCCTACGTTTTGCTAGGACTGCCCGCCAAAACTTCACTCTTCTCCCCCAAACTCTGCAGCTCGTGAGCCTCATTCACGGTAGACCAATCACAGCAGACTAGACCAGCGGAAAGGAGGGGACTAGAGAGATGAATCGCCGAACGAATCATTTAAGAGTCAGACGTGACACCGGGGGTGGGGGGGTTTGCTGTGGGGGGTCGAATATGCGGCTGTGCGCATGACGCAGTTTACTTTCAGGTTTGAATTATCAGCAATTCGGGAAGGGCAATTGCTTGAATTAATGGTGGGTTCAATATCTTTCTTAATAAAAACACAAAACTACAAAAAAAAAACTACCATAACATTTGCTTATATTAAACACAAACCTTGCAAAACGAATAACCACTGCACACACTATGCACAAAATAAGAAACGAATATAAAAAACCTTAACATCAGATAAGTTGCCTTTAACAAAATGAATAATCACAACACACATCAAGCAAAAAATAAATTAGAAACGAAAATAATAAAACCTTTATGCTAAATAAGTTACCTACTGTATATTAACAAAATGAGTAATCACGGCACACGAACAAGAAAGGGAATAAAAAATGAAAAAAGTTTGTTAAATAAATAAATAAGAAACGAATAAGAAAGGAATAGCCGAAACGAAAAACGTTTATGTTAAATTTGAAAAATTAGAACAAAAAGAAAATTAAAACTTAACTGGCTCTTGATGACAGTGTTTATACTCCTACTACATGTTCTTTGACAGAAAAGCCTCCGCCATCATCTTGTCAGTCAGCACTTCACTCTCCTCACATGATGAATAAAATCTACCTCCTGCTGCTGGTCTTTGCCGCGACACTTGTACGGCTTGCGCTGAATGCAGCAGCGGCTTCAGACGCACAACTGTAGTTTGGTCTTTAACTAAATAAGTGATTTATTACTATAAAAAATCTAAATGACGGTGGGGGTCGGTGCCACGGTGGACAAATGATGTAATCGGATGGCGAGTGGACATCGCAACAAGCCTAATGATGTCACGTCATAATATAATAACGTCACGCTCAAAGTACAGTGCTAACGATTCGTACTCTACGCACTAGTACAGAAATTTGGTCCCATTTAAATGCATGAAAGGTGGTAAACCACAAAAGAGCACGCACAGAGAGATGGCACACTTTGTATACAGTGATCCCAGATGGAATTTCTTTCCATGTTTTTCATTTGGGAATTCATTATTTCATTTTTCTTTAACTAGTGAGTATCTGTGTCTATTAAGCTTATTTTTCCCCTGTCACTTTGACTGGCGATAAAAGTTGTGTGCTTTGAGGAGGAAGAAAAATAAGGGTTGCAGTGGCAGTAAAGTAAAATGGCGCATAGTTGGGGTCCCCATGCATTGAATTGCCTACGACCCCCAAATCACTAAATTCGCCCCTGGGTTGTATCTTTCTCCAAAGTCTCTTTAGGAACAGATGAACATTCTCCTTCTGTCGTTAACAAGTGATCAGAGAACTACAGTAGCTCTTTATTACCCAGCATGCACTTCACCGTCGTGTATTTGTAGACCCCCATGTGAGGTGATTATGTAACACAGACAGGGCCACGTGACTTTAGACGTTTTTACACACGCACACACACACACACACATGCACACAGGTTTGTTTCACATCTCACAGCGTTCCTGTAGCTCAGTGGTCAGAGCATGACGCTAGCAACACCAAGGTCATGAGCTTGATCCCAGGAATGGCACATGCTCATATACACATGTATAGTATCATGCAATGTTAGTGGCTTTGGATAAAAGAGTCTGCCAAATGCATAAATGTAAATGTAATCTCATAAGCTGTACCACTGATATTTGGTGTCCCCTGAAGCGCAGAGCCTCGCACAGAGCCGCTGACATCAGTCCATTAAAACACACAACACTCAAATATAAAGAGAAGTGACACTTGAAGAGTTTCAGCCTTTAAACACAATTACATTTCATCAGAGGTGTTTTTTCTGTTACTCTGAAATCAGTGATGCGTGTATTATTAGTATTTACAGTTATTTCTACTGGCTCTGTGTCACAGATAAGAACAAATCTGCAAAATAATTTCACCCTGAAAGTGACAGAATATGATATAATAGTGTGTGTGTTGTGCACCTGTGATTGTGAGTTGAGTGTAAGAGTAGCTGATGTTTGTTTTGTCTTTTATCTTTCACTACACCTGTTCTACCTCATTCTGTCTTTTTATACATCTTTTATCTTCTCGTTTACCTCTTCTTTTATCTTTTACTGCACCTGACCTCGCTCGCTCGCTCGCCCTCTCTCTCTCTATCTCTCTCTCTCTCTCTCTCTCTCTCTCTCTCTCTCTCTNCTCTCTCTGTCTCTCTCTCTCTCTCTCTCTCTCTCTCTCTCTCTGTCTCTGCTCTCTCTCTCTCTCTCTCTCTCTCTCTCTCTCTCTCTCTCTCTCTCTCTCACTCTCTCTCTCTCTCTCTCTCTCTCTCTCTCTCTCTCTCTCTCTCTCTCTACTCTCTCTCTCTCTCTCTCGTCTCACTCTTTCTCTCTCTCTCATGCTCTCTCTCTCTCTCTCTCTCGTCTCACTCTTTCTCTCTCCACGTTCCCTAGTGTGTTTGTCACACTCCACCTTCTCTGGACCACAGCATCAGACGGTGCTGATTAAAAACGCTTCTGTTTGGCATCAGTCTAGATTAAAAGCCATCACAGCACTTCTGGCCTGTGGCTCACAGGGAACAGATTTCATGTACAAGCATGAAAGACTCACAGCACAATCAGTTGGAAAGAGAAGCTCAATTTCTTTGGGGTTTCAGCGTCCCGGTTAGAATTTGAAATGGTGAGATTTGTATGACCCAGCCCAGAAGCGCTGGTTATTTGCATTCCTCATGCAGCGCGTCCTCACCAGCGAGAGGTTGATTAACATGCAGAGGCACACGCGTGTATACTGAAGCGCTCAAATTGAGACCGGGGTGATGGTGGCGGTGGTGGTGAGGGGGGTGCGGGAGAGCTTCAGCTGCTAATGGAATTTCAAGCGGATGTGGTTTATTGCTCTTGCGTGGAATCAAGAAAGCCATTTTTATGCCGGCCGTGCACTTAAAATCATCTCCCTCCGTTCCCATCCCCCATCATCCTCCTCTGCACCGCCCACGCAGACCCATCGATCCACATCGCAGCGCTGCGGCATCTTTACAGGGGTGTGTGCTGCTGCCTGCGACTCGCGCGTTCCCTGGCCTGCCCCGTCTCATCTGAGACACAAAGCCAGAGAGAAGCTATTCCTGCTTCTATTATTCCCTCTATGATGAACATCTCGCTCTGTCTCTGACCGATCCTTCTCTTAATAAGGAGGCTGATGAAAATGATGGCACATTTCCTCACGAGATGAGCTCGAGCCCAATCAATAATCAATCAGAAAAGAGCTGACGCCCCTCATCCGTCAGCCAGCGGGACAGAGAGCTGGAAATCATTTACTTTCCATTTATTCTGTTTAAGTCTGGCTTCATTGAGGAACACCTTAATAACATTTTGTGCACATAAACGTGAAACTTTCAACCTGTTGTACGCTGGGTCTGCTGCTCACGAAACACTGGTGAAATGAGCAGACTTAAATCAGCTCTGTGTAGATTTTGGAGGGTATTGTTTAGCCTTTGTAAAACATTTTTTCTAGATATCTGTTGAGGGGTTTGCTGTGGGGTGGTCGCATTTTACTTTGTTTTACTTGACGCATTTTACTTTGTTTTACTTGACGCATTTTACTTTGTTTTAAAATAGCGGCAATTGCTTGAATTAATGGTGGGTTCAATATCTTTCTTAATAAAAACACACAAAACTATAAAAAGTACAGTGACATTTGCTTGTATTAAACACAGACCTTACAAAACAAATAATCGCAGCACACATCAAGCAAAAATAAATAAGAAATGAAAATAAAAAACATTAACATTACATGAGTTGCCAAATAACAAAACGTGTAATCACGGCACACATTGTGCAACAAATAAATAAATATGAAACTAATAAGAAGGGAATACGAAAGGAAAAACGCTTGTGTTAAATAATTGGCAAAGCACCGGCTTTTGAAAATGAGAACAAAAAGAAAATCCAAACTTAACCGGCTCTTGATAACACCGCAGACACAAAAGTGCAAAATAAAGCGTCTTCTGCTGTACAAATAGTCAAAAGTAATCTCTTCATTTTCTCATGTAACTATGGCAACCGGCTCATTCAGATCAGATTAACTAATGAAGAATTTCTCATTAAAAACAGCCGAGAGTAGATCAGATGTGGTTCATTGGAAGTCTGATATTTCTCTCATGAATCAGACTGGATGAGGAATGCGTTCAGGAGGGTTTTGTGTATGTGGATGGATGCGAGAGAGGAGGATTATTCAGCCTGTTGTTCTTCTGATGAATACCTGATGAATTGAGCTGCACATTGGCTGACAGGCATGAGAGAGAGAGAGAGACAGAGAGAGAGACAGAGAGAGACTTGACTTTTACATTTCTTTTATTTACAGTCACATAAACATTCATTAAATATTAAAAGAAAAAAGAAAGAAAGGAAAAAAAAACTAAAATAGTTTGCCACGCAAACAGGAAAAGAGGAAAGAGCAGTTTTACTAACATTGAACTTTCAGACAAAAAAATGCAAACAACCGTCATTATCAATTTCACATATACATTGGTTTATACACCATTTGAGTCTAAAACTATCCAAGTCGTCAATGGACTTGTAAAAAGCATACTCGATGTTAATGCGGGATTTTATCAATCCCCTAAAAACCAAAACAACATCTTTTAATCCTGAGCCCAGTAGTTTCTTTTTTCGTGACAACCAAATTGCTAATTTTGCTTGCCCAAATATAAAATTAAGTAAAACATGAGCTAGCATCCTGGTTCTTCTGTATTTAGGTCCGTAAATGAAAAGGATTGGCGTAAAAGCCTCCCCCAGCGCTTGACAGTATCCTTTTATTTGAAGCAAAAAAGCTGCAATCTTAAACAATTTAGAAAAAGGTGAAACACTGTCTCTTGTGACCCACAAAAAGGGCACCCCTCCCCTACCTGTGGATCAAGGTGTGCTCTGTGTCTGTTTGTAGCTATTATACCATGCACTATCCTCCTCTGAAGATCTCCAGACCTTTTCTCAATAGGAGGTTTGTACAGTTTCCTCCAGCAACCTTTAGGGGAAGCTCCTGAGCCAAAAATGTCCTGCCACTTGGACTCCTTCAGGTTTTCAAGCATTTGAAAATAAGTCACTTTGATACACAGAACATAGAGAGCCTTCTTTCCCGTATCACCAAAAAAACCTAGCTGAGGTGTTGTGAAAGAGAGCAGTCCACCCTGTATTTCCTGCCATTCTCCCGTATCAGAATCAGAATCAGAATCAGAAGAGCTTTATTGCCAAGTGTGCTTGCACACACAAGGAATTTTCTTTGGTGTTGGAAGCTTCTAGTACAGACATTTAACACAATGACAATACAATATAATACGATTTACAGTCTAAAAGATTCTAAATTGTGCATATATAAAATAAAGACTATTTTACAGAAAATGGGGGATAATAACATATAAGAGACATTGTACAGGGTAGTATATAGTAGAATAAACATATTAACAGATTGTATGTACACTTGTGCAAATGGATAATTTAGTAAGTAGAGGTAGTGTTATATACATGTATACATAAGATGTAGATATAATAAGGCACTATAGTGCACACTATAGGAGTAGTGGAAGTGGAATATTGCTCTTAAGGAGCAGTTATCTGTTTAGGTGGGAGATTGCCTGGGGGAAGAAGCTGCTTCTGTGTCTGGAAGTCCTGGTGTTTGGTGCTCTAAAGCGCCGGCCAGAGGGCAGCAGATCAAAGAGTTTGCTCTCTCTCTCTCTCTCTCTCTCTCTCACTCTCTCTCACTCTCTCTCGCTCACTCTCTCTATCTCTCGCTCTTGCTCTCTCTCTCTCTCATGCTCTCTCTCTCTCTCTCTCTCCTCAGATGTTTAACGTGAGACCAGTAACACGGCTAACTCATTTATATACAAGTTGCATCCCTGTCTTACTTCTTTTATCGCCAAATTTTACTCTTGTAGAATTTTATAATATAGGCCGTAAATCCGGTTACCTCAGATGTACAAATGAATTTCTCTGTTTCTAAATGCTATTTATATAGCGCTTTTACAATTTTCATTGTTACAAAGCAGCTGTACATGAGACATATTGACTATAAGCAAAATAATTAAAGTTGTACCTGCAAAAACAAGAAAAGGTGAAAACACAGAAGACAGACATACCCACATACAAAACACTCCACACACACAATATGCACACGTACTAACACACATAGACATAGAGACACACGCACACACACGGATGCGCACGCACACACACACAACACACACACACACACACACGTACGTACGTACACAGACAAGTACGCACACACACACACACGCTCAGTGAGAGCACACATTTAGCACAGGTCAAATATAACAGACTGTAAATTCCTATATGCAATATTAATTAAGTAAAACTTTAAAATTCTAAAGCAGCCCCCCCGGCCAGGCAGATAGTGCAAAAACAGTATGCAAACGGTGGCGAGGAACCCAAAACTCTAATGGAGAAAAAAACCCTCAGGAGAACCCAGGCCCAACCAGGGGATTCCAGTTCCCCTCTGGCAAAAGCTGCTGCCTCTGCACAAGCTCCAGAGAGCTTGCACAACAAGGCTAAACTTAATAATAAAATAAATTATAGTTTAAGATTATCATATCATAATATCAGATGAAATAGTTTTAGGAGAGTTTCCTGCATCACTGTAGGACTGTGCTTTAACATTTCTGTTCTGATGTTGTCTTAGTTTGTTTAGTGCTTCATTTAATTCTTTCAGACTAATGGGATAGTCGAGAGGATTTTGGTTGTTTTTGATTGTCGATTCTAACCGGTTTAGTTTGTTTTGTAGGGTTTTCTGTAAGACTATCTGAGGAGATTTCTCTGAGCAGGTTTTTAAAGTAGTCTTTCCATAGTTCTCCATTTTGTACGGCTATATCCTGGTGTTGTTGTTTATTTAGACTATTCCATTTTTCCCACAATCTGTGTGGCGTAATCAACAACACTAGCACCAAGAGCTGAGCAGTATGTGTATCGACCTAAAGAGTCCCCTCGGATCCTACCATGAAGCACATACAGACCCAGACCTCGACAGAGACACACTAACTCCCTACCGCTTTTGTTGACAGTCCTGTCAGGGTTGTTCTGTGATGTGGTGGTGGGGGTGAGATGATAATATGATTATTTCCATGAGTGTCTATAACATCAGATTCTGAGCATTAAAGTCTCCGCACAGCAGTACGTTGCCTTCAGCCTGAACATGGCTGGTTTCTGTCTGAAGTTGATGAAAAAGACTGTCTTTGTAATATGGTGATTCTGATGGGGGAATGTAAGCTGCACAAATGTAGAGGTCTTTATCACATGACTCATGTGTTGAGTCCTTCTTCTGTATGGATAAGTTGGTCTCTTTATAGCAAATGATAACCCCTCCGGAGTCTCTTCTACGTTTCACATTGTAGTTCTTGAGGGATGGCAGTATCATTTCCATGTATCCTGTAGGGCAGTAAGTGTCGACGTCTGATCTGCACCATGTTTCTTGCAGGATAATGATGTCTTGATTATTAATGTTTTTTAGAAACTCTGTTTTTAGAGTCTTGGCCCCTAAGGTTGTAGAGTAGAGGCCTTGTATATTCCAAGAGCTTACAGAAAATGATGCCATAGTAAGTGGAATGAAGTGTTTTTGGTAGTCCAGATGGCTTAACCTAGTATTTAGCAGATAAGATATAAGAGAAACTTCACCTCTGTAATGTCTATGGAGCCAGTGTGTTGTTTACCTTTCATCATCTCAGCATAGGTGGACTGTTGTGATGGTGAGAGGGGCTGTGATGTTCTGTCAGGAACCTTTGGTTGGTGGGTGGAAGAGCCCATGTTTGTAGGTTGGCTGATGCAGAGCTGAGAGGTACTTGGTTGAGTTTCAGTTTGTTGTGGTGTGGTTGTTTGCTCTGTTATTGGACGACCTTTTGCAGTTGTAAGATTCTGACTGCGATGGCTACTGCGTCTTGTGTTCTGGTTCTGTGGGAGAGATGATGGTGTGTTTCTACCAAGAGCTGAATCTTTTAGGTTTTTAGCGAAGGTTCTTCTCTCTCTCTGTGTGTGTGTGTGTTAAGCGTGTACTTGACCCGCAGTCTGTGTGTTCTCAGACAGCAGCTGACGGCACTGTGTGTTTCTCGTCTGGTGATTTGTCTGACAACATTACAGCTTGTTCTGAGAAAGGGCTCATGGTTCAGACTCAGATGACCCATAATTTGCCAGAGTTAGACATGTTTTGTTGTTCTGCGTGTTTGCACATTGCTCTGCTCATGCCAGGTGCGAGTCAGTGATGATGTAGATGTTCTTCTGTATGATGTAGTGCAGTCCACACGGATCATCATTCCTACAAACTCAACAATCCATGCGTGATTCTGAGACCGTGTGGGTTTAGAGCTCTTCCGTTCTTTTCTTTCCTGCTGTTAAATGTGTAGGATTATTACAGACGAACCGACTCGGTCACAGGTAATAGAATACCTCATGGATTTGTCCTACTTTCTCCGGCTGTGTTTTTAGGACACTGATCTCAGATAACATGTGATGCGATTGTGTGATTGATGAACGTCTGATCTCTGAACCCGAATCAAACGCCCGCTGATGGTGCAGTCAAACACACGCGGGCAGAGCTCTGATTTCATTAGGTGAAGGAGGCTCGTACCCCTGCAGGGGGTTATTTACAGGCCGTTATGTGTTTGGATTCCTCACACGCCGCCTGGAATGACCTATAAACCGCTGCTTCCTCTGGGATGCGTGTGTAAAGAACAGCACCATACACACATGCTAATGACCCGTCACACTTTATTACATGAAAAATCCACTGTATTATAATACTGTTCAATCACATCAGACAATAACAGCAGCGTTCTCATTTAGCTCAGAACAATCTGATACAAAACAAAATTACATCAAATAATAATGTAGGATTATTTCGAATCATACGTCTTTCATTCATTCCTTCTGAAAACATGTCCAAGCAATAGGTAATCACATAAATATGCCAATGTTGATCCTTATTTTAATTTGCATAAAACTGTTACACTGGTCAATTCAAAATAATTTGTAAATAATATTAGATATTGTACATGTTCTGTGGTCCATAACACATTATTTAATGACATATAAATCATAATTGATCATATTCATCAAATCATATATAAATCATTATTTATTTATGAAATAATTTAAATGTGTATTGAATTTCTCACATGTTCAAGATACTTTTCAAGATTTGTTTTTTCAGTTTTAGTGTTTAATATGTAACTTTTTCATGAATCGTTTTAATGAGATTTTAATAATAATAACAATAAGATAAATATGCAGCGAATACCGTGATACAAAGGCGCAACAATTATCATGATACAAAAATGTAATCTTGTGACATGTACCTTGAACAGAATTGCACAGTATTGTGTGTTTGTGTTATTTGTGTGAGCGCATGTACTCGTGACCCTTCATGAGCTTCAGTGGTGTGGAGTTCAGCTTCTGTGCGCTCGTGCCAGGACACATTTCCATCGCTTTAATGTGAACACAAGACGTGTCAGCAATGATGTGCATCATCTCCACAGTTTCTCTCGTTGTGTTTTTCTCGCCCTCTGCCCACCCGGTGTGTTCATCTAAACGAGTTTGGAATTAAAATGATGTTTAAGTCAAGGTTTTAAACATGATTGGATTCTTGTTATTGATGTTAGCCGGCGGGTTAAAACTTTCAACCAAGAGGAGGTCCGGTATTACATTTCATCGGACACGCACTCACAACAGCAATCTGTCTCACACACACACACACACACACACTTGAGCGTGAGATTTCCTCCAGAACAGACGGACCGAGGGTGTCTGACACACCAAAATCACACCTGAAGTCACACAAAACTCTAACCCTGTTAGGTTCACACATCCATCAAAACCAGTGGAAATATTGTATTGAAGAGATAGAACTCCAACTCACGTCTGATTGGGCCTCTTGTTTTTCAGAGCGACGACACCAGCCTATCAGAAGGCAGCACGATTGACGTCAGGAAACCCGGCGAGGAGGAGGACCAATATTCTGAGATGGCCGAAGAAACCATGGATCCAGAAAACTGCTTTCCTGACGGTGGGTCACTTCTTCTGTGCGGAGGCACACGCTTCTGTGATAAATGTTTGCAGACAGCCGCAGCGTGAGCTCTGATGATAGATGCTCCTCATCTTCATTTAAAAAATAAATCATGTTTAATTACCAACTTCCCAGTGACTATCCATAATCCTGAAGAGAGACGCTGCTGTTTCTCTGGAGTCTGACCGTGTGCAGTGCGTCACGGGAGGGATTTTTAGGTTGTATTGTTGCGATTCCTGTGTTGTGTGCGGAGGTGAGTTCCTATAAAACATTAAACAATGAAGTGACATTTGAAAGGGCAGTGGGCCATTAAATTGAATGTCCTGTGTCAGCACAGATATGACGAGCTCCGTCACAACAGAAATCATTCCGTGTTAATGTGATGAAGGAAAATCTCAATTCTCTCATCATTTACAGTATGTGTTTGTAAACCTGTACCTGAGTCTTTCTTCAGTGGAACACAACAGAAGATATTTTGAGAAATGTCTCCGTGGTTTTGTGTTCACACAATGGAAGTCAATGGGGTTCAGTGTTGTTTGATGCTCAACATTCTTCAAAATATCTTCTGTTGTGCTCTGAAGAAGAAACTCGCACAGGTTTGACATGACATGAGGATGAGCTGTCTCTTTAAGCTGGAGTTTGTGCACTTTATTTCAGAAAACGGTCGGACTGCTTCGCTCGACAGCTCATAAACAAGTGAATGATTCACGGCTGTCATGTATTTCCTCTGATAATTCTGGACTGATGTGAGTTGAGACAGGGAAGCGTTTGAAATAAGACAGGATTTCTCGCCTGTAAATGGAATAATGGCACTTGAGCGTGATTGAATTGAATCAGTCGACAGCTCTCTGATGGAGAAGTGAAAGGGCAGAATCACACACATTCACCTCATCGAGGTAAAAAACAAAATACTGTCTTGCTTTATTCTGAACTTAAAATCAGTTCCTGAAGAGTTTAATGTGAGGTTTAATTCACTTACACCTTCTAGAAAATAAACTGATGCATGTCATGAATGTTTGAATAATCCACGTTGAGCGTTAATTCTCCAACAGCTGTGACATTTAGAAAATACATTTGCACATTTCGGAAGAAAATACGCGTACGTTTTTGTATTTGTGTCTTAAGCTTGAATGTTACGTGTAGTTGCGAGCAGTGTTGCGTAAGTTACTCTGAAAAAGTAATTCATTACACGTTACTGGTTACATATTCAATAGTGTAATTAGATTACTGTACAAATTACTCTCTCCAAAAAGTACTTAATTACTTATTACTAAATCCTATAGCAACCTTGATTAGTTAAGTGAGTCAAGGATAGACATGAAACGCCTCTTTTAATTCATTCAAATAAATCATATAAAACTCCATAAAGTACACAGCAAATTCGGCAGTGTTAAACAAGGTCAAATGAACTCTGTGTATATACTCTATATAGACACTTTGAGAGTGTGGATTATATATAGACTGTGAGTGTTAATTTAACATTTTTTAACACTGGTCAGTTAATAATACTACACAGTAAAATCGCCAAAGTATTACAAATGTGAGAATTATACATTAAAGCACGGATTTTAAAGTTAGACTTTGAATTTTGATGCAATTCCACTATTGCACACATATATATTACACACAGTATTTAGTTTAATTACATCAGAAGTAACTGTAATTAGATTACAGAAAAAACAAGAGTAATCCCTTTTCTTTTTCAAGGGAAAAGTAATTAAATTACTGTCACTAATTAGTCATTTAGCAGACGCTTTTATCCAAAGTCACTTACAGAGAGTTCAGGGAGTGATAAGCGATATGTCATACAGGAGCAATAATACAATAGGTGCCAATACAAAGTTACTAGTTTCAACAAAAGCTAGACCAATACCTTTTTTTAAAAAGCTTTTAAAAACATGTTTAGCTTTAACACGTGTGTGTTTCCTGTCACTGATGACATCATCACTTGGCATGATTTGTTTTTTCAACTCTGTTAAATATCTTGAGAAACGGTGATTCCCGGGTATGAGAATGTCCGAGGCTGCCGACGGAAGGAGCGTGTGTATAAATCAAGTTGTGAGACGATTGTTACCGTAACGCTGATATAATGTTTACAGGCAATAAGAGCATTTCGAGGAGCTGGGATGGCTGTAATGGAGACTCTTTGACGACTGCGAGACGCTGAAATGGGATTCATTGGCAGGGAATTATTGTTACAGACGTGCGCTCTCAGTGATGGTGCTTGGGATTATGTCACATGAGGAAGCGAGCGGCCGAACGCTGACTGCATCATTTATTTTGCTTTATGTATTTGTATGACACAGAAGAGCGCTTCAGCTATTGATCTTCACACTTCACTGCAGCTGTGTTTGTGATGTTTCAAGTGTTTTAAGCTCTTTGAAGTCTCTGGAGGGTTTTAAGTGCTTTTTAAAAGCGGAAAAGTCCCAATAAACCAGAGAGACTTTCATTCAGACATTAAATTACAGACTGATGATCGATTAATAAATCATCTACTCATTAATTCAAGAACAGACATTTAAACAATGACTTCAATGAATGTCATGTTGAATTAAATAAAGTAATTTAGATGTTTTTATGGGGGGTGTGATGTTGTCAGAATATCTAGTTGGGGTTTAAACACTGACAGGTTATAATGAAGATAAACAACCTCCATGATAACCACGTGTTACCACAAAGTTGACATTTTAACCATGGTATTTGTAGTAAAACTGTGGTAATACAAATGGTAATCAATATGCCAAAAAAAACCACAGTAACTGCATTTTGGAAAACTGGAAATGTTTTGTAATGGACATTAAGAAGCTAAAAAATATTATTATTATAGTTTTGCATGTATAATTTTAAAGCATTTAAAATATATGTTACAGTACTTATATTTTACTAAGAGCCACTGAGTTGAAAAATAAATCGTCTGATAAATAAATGTAAGCTTTTTTTATAAACATGCCAAACCCTTTCTGTATTTGAATGATTTTGTCATTCATATTGAAATGTTTGCTGTTTTGTTTTTCAGTGTGTGTTCGGCGGTTTAAGTGCTGTGACATCAATACGTCCGAGGGCTTGGGCCGAGCCTGGTGGCGTCTGAGGAAGACGTGTTATCAGATCGTGGAGCACAGCTGGTTTGAGACCTTCATCATCTTCATGATCCTCCTCAGCAGCGGAGCTCTGGTGAGCCCAAAATAAAAGCTTCAAATGAAATGATTTGTCACACTTTAGGATAGGAACCAGTTCTCGCTATTTACTAACTATTACTCTACTACGACTTTTGCATCAATGAACTCCTAATCAGTGTTGGGCAAGTTACTCTGAAAAAGTAATTAATTACTAGTTACTAATTACATATTCAATAGTGTAATTAGATTACTGTACAAATTACTCTCTCTGAAAAGTATTTAATTACTCATTACTAATTACTTTCTACATCCTACATCAACCTTGATTAGTTAAGTGATTCAAGGATAGACATGAAACGGCTCTTTTAATTCATTCAAATAAATAATATAAAACTACATAAAGTACTCTTATTAACTGACCAAAGTATTACAAATGTGAGAATTATACATTAAAGCACGGATTTTAAAGTTAGACTTTGAATTTTGATGTCCATTCCTTGCGCGCACACATATATTACACAAAGTATTTAGTTTAATTACATGAGAAGTAACTGTAATTAAATTACATTAAAAATAAGAGTAATCCCTTACTTTACTTTTTCAAGGGAAAAGTAATTAAATTACAGTAACTAATTACTTAGTTCAATTCAATTCAATTTTATTTATATAGCGCTTTTCACAATGTGCATTGTTCCAAAGCAGCTTTACAGGAGCAAATAAGAAAAACACAGAAAGGTAAAACACAGCACAGTGCATGGTGTTTATAGACCAAGCAAGATCATTATAATAAATAATATCTAATAAATAAATGAATAAATAAATAAATGTCTCCCGGTGAGCAAGCCAACACTGCACTGCTCTGCTGTAACTAGTTACTTAGTAACTAGTTACACTCAACACTGCTCCTAATTACTGCTTATAAGGTAGGTTTTAGGTTTAGGTATTGGGCAGGATTAAGGGATGCAGAATAAGGCATTAATATCTGCTTTATACATACTAATATGCATGTTAATAAGCAAGTAGTTCAACCGATCGCACACATCGTGTTTTGGGTGGACTCGCCTCATCCCCACTGACCTCAAACCCAGCACACAGACTGACCCTGGAACAGTGTGCAGGGCAGAAAGTGGCAGTGTGTTTTCTGCTGATGGCCTGAGGTGGCCGATGGCCTGCCGGTCAGTCGGGTGACTCCGCTGCGTCTGCGGGAGATCTGCTGTCTGACGCTAATCCACATCAACACGTGCCATCAGACATTAACTCATCTTCACTCGCCATACAGCCACTTTATTACTGAATTAATACCCGGTGTGATATTAGTTGAGATTCAGATTTGTTTAGCCTTCATTTATATGACATTATGTGATGCTTAACAGGTCAATAGTTAATGTTCCTTAAGACAGTCGTGAGTCAGCATTACACTGTATGTTTTATAGAAGAATTGAAGTTGTTAAGAGTTATGATATTTTGATAGAGGATCATCAAGACAAACGATTCATTTTCTTGGTTATGATGTGCGCTGATGAATCGCTCACATTCAGACTTCATGTTAAAGCGTCTTTGTGCGATTGTGCACAACATTCAGCCACAGGAGCGAGTATAAGAGCAGAAAACCTGCATAATGTCCTCGCTGTATGATATTATATAAGACGTTGCACTGTTTCTTAAAGATCAGAGGCCTGCGTGCTGTGCAGAGATATGTGACTCACAGAGAGGGGCTAATGTCAGTGCTCTACCCGGGTGCCAGGTGTGTGCCCGAGCGGCTGGTATTTTACTGGCATTTACCCGCAGTTCCAGCGAGCAGCTGCTCTTTCAGACGGCCATTTGAATGATTACTCATGAAAACATAAGCAGAAAATGAGAAACAGCAGCGTCTGCAGAACAGAGTTCTGGCGCAGATGTTGTCTGAGCGTTAGTGCACGTATGTGCTGGAGACGCACGCTCGGAACGCTTC
This sequence comes from Triplophysa rosa, assembly GCF_024868665.1. Taxonomy (NCBI): domain Eukaryota; kingdom Metazoa; phylum Chordata; class Actinopteri; order Cypriniformes; family Nemacheilidae; genus Triplophysa; species Triplophysa rosa. Next base: position 583,869 of record NC_079912.1, on the reverse strand, counting down.
AGAAAGAGAAAAAACTTCAACTCTGATGGCGTTTATTCACTCTAAAAGGTTCCTCAAAATGAAAATTCTGTCATTTATTCCACCCCTCTCTTTCTTCGGTGAACACAAAAGAAGATATTTTGAGAAATGTTCAAAAAATCATGTTTTTCTTGTTAGTTAGCTAGCTGTATTTTTTTAGTTATTACGGCTTAAATCAAAACAACCAGCTGCAGTTTGATTGATATTAATTGGAATGCACAATAAAAAGCATGATTTTTGAACATTTAAAAAACAAAGTTATCTCATTTTGGAACCAAACTCTTCAAATATATCTTAAAAGGTCCTTGAACTTCTCAGAGAAACCTCAATAATTCTTGTATTTCATCACTTCACTTTTAAGAGTATATGACTGTACAAGGTTGTCAGTGTTGAGACTGTTGAGCTCTAAAAATAGCAATAAAATCCCCTCCCAACAAAAACGTGAGAATAACAGTGAAGTCACTTTCTGATAATATAGGTTTATTGTGTGTCTGTTGACAGGCGTTTGAAGACATCTACATTGAACAGAGGAAAGTGGTGAAAGTGATCCTTGAATACGCAGATAAAATCTTCACCTACATCTTTATCTTGGAAATGACTTTGAAGTGGATCGCTTACGGCTTCAGGAAATATTTCACCAACTACTGGTGCTGGCTGGACTTTCTCATCGTGGATGTAAGTATACATCGCTTCACTTTATCAATGTCTCAATGATGCTGAACATGAAATGATGAACTGTTGTGTAGCAGGGTGTCATGATTTTACACAATACACAATACTGGCTTCACAATCACAATACTATACAAATATTTTAAACAAAATACAAAGAAATGACATTTAACACATTTATTTCCAAAACATGAACTATTTAAAATGTAAAACATGTTTTTAGGTTTTTTGAATTGACAACATGGCTTGTACAGTAAATTGAATAGATCTGTCACTGAAGATTTTAACACACAATATAAATCAAGGAAGGAATGAGGAAACGCTAAGAGAGAACTTCTTAAAACATTTTTGTATCGTGATACGCATGTCATGCCACAATATATTACTCAAAAAGCAAAAGATGATCATTAATAATAATTGTCATGTTCTTTGTGTATATTTTCTTTTGATTTCTGTTCTTTATATCACAGGCTGTGTATTGTGTTCTATAGCACACATGGACGGGTCTGTTCTATTTTGATATTTTTACATGTCAATGACCATTAAATGGTTGAAGTTTTCTACATGTGAAACACATTCAGACACCTGCGCGAGTGTGTTTTGTGTGTGTATGTGTGTGTTCATGTTTGTATATCCCGGTGGGGACCTAAACCTGAATACACACCAACACATGGGGACTCGTGTCACCGTGGGGACCAAAATTGAGGTCCTCATGGGCAAAACAGCTAATAAATTGTACAGAACAATATTTTTTAAAAACCTAAAAATGCAAAAAGTGTTCTATGATCTTTAGGTTTAGGGATAGGGTTAGGGATAGGGGATAGAATATACAGTTTGTACAGTATAAAAAACATTACGCCTATGGACTGTCCCCACGGAGATAGTAATCCAGACATGTGTGTGTGTGTGTGCGTACGTGCGTGTGTGTGTGTGTGATGTATGATAGCATCCGTCAGCACCAGCTCCAGTGAATCTTTATTCTTTATTATTTCTTTTCTGATGCTGTGAAGTAAACTCATGAAATCTCTTTTTCTCAATTATTACCACTTAAGGTTCGCTTTCAGTTGAACATTTCTGGGGTATTTGCATTAAATACATTTCCAACTTATACTTTCCAAAAATGTTATTTTACTTGCAAGTTGCAGTCTGTAACGTTTATAGTCATCTTTGTTTGACACATATATTTTCAGGTTATTTTACGTACTTATGTGTGCTGAAGTCAAATGATGTCAAACTGACATTTCCAGTAAAATCAGTTCAAAATTTAAATCATAATCTATTGTGAATCAAAGTAGGAGGCAGTTTTCAACACACATTTTTTAAACGTTATGAATGTTGATCTTTAAATAGATGAAATTCTCAGTTGTAGTGATCAAATAAAATCATGAAATTTAGTTGTGTGTGTGTGTCTAACTAAAGCAAGTATAACTGAATTCTCACAGGTGTCAGTGTTCGGTCTGGTGGCACGTGCCCTCAATTATGATCAAATCGGCACCGTGCGGGTTCTAAGGACTCTGCGGGCGCTGCGACCTCTCCGAGCTGTGTCTCGCTTTGCCGGGATGAGGGTAAGACCCGCTCCGACCGGGCCCGTCACCGCTGGCGCTTTTTAAGTGCACTCAATAGACAGGTCTAAAAATCCCTTTCGTTCCCTAGCAGGTCAATGAGGAGGAATAAAAGCCCTTCGCTCTTCACACTGACACACATGAAGTGTTCTACAGGAGCCGAGCGCTGGGTTTCCATGAACACTCAGTTCTCCAGTAATGCCGTTTCTCCTCCAGCACAGATGCGGCTGATGTTTCTTCTGCAGGTTGTGATGGAGCTGGAGTCTGTTATTGTTTCTCCTAACACTGCATCTTTCTCTCGGGCTGTTTGTCATTCATAGGTGTCACTAGTCAGCCTCGTAGCAAACACGCTCGGATACTCCGACTTCACTGCCATCAAATCACTCAGAACACTCAGAGCCCTCAGACCCCTGAGAGCGCTGTCCAGATTTGAAGGCATGAGGGTAAGATACACTCAACCCCCCCACCCTCTCTCTCTCTATCGCTCTCTCTCTCTCTATCGCTCTCTCTCTCTCTATCGCTCTCTCTCTCTCTATCGCTCTCTATCGCTCTCTCTCTCCCTCTCTCTCTCTCTCTCTCTCTCTCTCTCTCTCTCTCTCTCTCTCTCTCTCTCTCTCTCTCTCCCTCTCTCTCTCTCTCTCTCCTCTCTCTCTCTCTCTCTCTCTCTCTCTCTCTCTCTCTCTCTCTGTCTCTCTCTCTCAGTCTCTCTCTCTGTCTCTCTCTCTCTCTCTGTCTCTCTCTCTCTCTCTGTCTCTCTCTCTCTCACTCACTCACTCTCTCTCTCTCTCACTCTCTCCCTCTCTCTCTCTCTCTCTCTCTCTCTCTCTTTCTCTCTCGCTCCCCCTCTCCCCCCCCCCTCTCTCTCTCCCTCTCCCTCTCCCTCTCTCTCTCTCTCTCTTTCTCTCTCGCTCCCCCTCTCTCTCTCTCATCTCTTCTCTCTCTCTCTATCCTCTTCTCTCTCTTCGCTCTCTCTCTCTCTTCGCTCTCATCCTTTCTCTCCTCTCTCTCTCTCTCTCTCTCTCTCTCTCTCTCTCTCTCTCTCTCTCTCTCTCTCTCTCTCTCCCCCTCTCTCTCTCTCTATCGCTCTCTCTCTCTCTATCGCTCTCTCTCTCTCTATCGCTCTCTATCGCTCTCTCTCTCCCTCTCTCTCTCTCTCTCTCTCTCTCTCTCTCTCTCTCTCTCTCTCTCTCTCTCTCTCTCTCTCCCTCTCTCTCTCTCTCTCTCCTGTCCTGCTTGTGCAACCTATTACCTCAAACCTCTTCACCTTTACATTCAAACATATTACTGACACACATTCTGATATGAATTATTCTATAGACCACTTCAGAAGACGTAAACAATGAACTTTATAACAGGATTTATAACAGAATCAAAATGTTAATAAAAAATCAACAGCAGTATTTACATCTTGCGAAGTGGTCTATTGGGTGATGCTCATAAATCGAGCAATTTCTGCACTTAAAAAGTGTTTTGATTTCTTCACCAAATGACTGTAATAAGAACAGTAAAGTGTTGAAACTGAACATCATTGTGGTGTTTGTTGTGAATGTTCATAAACAAGGAATGTTTAATGCAATAACGTGAGAATCACTGAGAACAATTCAAAAGTGAATCAAAGAAAAGCACCACAAAGACATTCTTCATTTCTATCATCAGAATATAATTTCTTACGAATCAATGTTTCCATGAGTAGATAAATGAGAAACATTATCATGCTTTTGTTTGTTTTTGTCTTTTATTCCACTAATCCACTAAACGTGACGTGAAATGTTTGTGAAATGCTTATGTGTTCATATTCTCACTCACTCTTATATCGAATCAGTTTAATTTTCACGCAGACTGATTTGGATTCACCTCATTTATTGCAAAGGCTTTAGGGAGAAACGGAAAAATCGTTTCAGTGTTAGACATTAATGTGTGATATAGTTCATCAGATGACATCATTAACATGATGACATAGTGAGCAGATGTGTCAGTCCTTCATGCTTTTAAAGTAATGATCAAACTACAGGTAACAGGTAACACTTTACAATAAGGTGCTATTTATTAACAATAAGTTAATGTATTAGCTAAAATGAACTAACAATAAACAATATTATTACAGCATTTATTCATGTTATTTAATGTTAATTTCAGCATTTACTAATGCATCATTAAAAACAAAGGTTGTCACTGTTAACATTATTTAATGCACCATAAACTAACATGAATGACTGTATGGACATATGGACACTAACGTTGACAAGAATGAATAAATACTGAAAAACTCAATTGTCCATTTTTATCTAATGTTATCTAATGCGTTTACTACTGTTAACTAATAACACCTTATTGTAAAGATACCGATATATAAAATCTAAACCTGTGTTATATATTTAGAAAATAAAACATCTAGTAAACATGGATTATAACAATGAACGGCAACAGAGTGTGTTTGTACAGTTAACACAGAGAAACAGTGTTATTTTATTTCACAGTTGATTTTTTTTGTCATTGTGTGGCAGTATTACAGGGAATGACAGTGATGGATATGTACAGTAGTGTTGTGTTGTTGTCATTCAGCCCTGCGGTACATTATTAAACAGTCTGTATGAGAGAGAAACTGTGAAATGATGACGCTTGTTTCTGTCCGCTGGAAACACCATCAGTATTCTGGATAATTGAATGTCAAAAAAGTCTTTTAGCATGTGAGAAAGCAGTGGCGCCCCATCGCCTGCATGCTCGCACCATCATTCACACACACACACAGAGCGCCTGTTTCTCCTCTCTTTATCAACACAACTTTATTCATACAGAACATTATAAACGCTCGAAAAAGACACGTTTACTGAAATATAAACACGCACGCAGTTAAAGACAAGAGTTTTCTTCATCCTCATGTCATGTCAAACCTTGCTTTCTTCGGAACACAACAGAAGATATTTTGAAGAATGTTGATCATCAAACAACACTGAACCCCATTGACTTCCATTGGATGAACACAAAACCACTGAGACATTTCTCAAAATAGCTTCTGTTGTGTATGTATGTGTTAAATGATGAGAGAATTTTGATGTTTGGCTGAACTAGATCTGAAACATGTTCATCATATGCTGATGTGATTGAATGTAGTCGTGTAGTGTTAGTCTGTAGTTGTGTCTTCAGTGTAAATTGAATGGCAGTGGTTTAGATCTGCACGCTCTGTGAAGATGAGAGGTGCGGTGTTCCCCCGCCGTTCTCCGTGAATCTGGCAAATCAGATTAGACGTCACGCCGCTTTACAGCCCCGCGGGTTCAGAAAGTGCTGTCTCACGCGCAGACGACAACTTCCTGTGAGCGCCGGCCCTTTAAAACCATTTAAACCCACTCAGGCACTCTCAGCACACATATTCTCAATGAGACACTTCACTGCCAAAAAGAAATGTCACACTCAGTATTGTAGTTTTAAATATCTAAACATTCTTAAAATAACTAAATCATATCATTTTGCTTCTGAAGTGCATGTATCTTGATTTATTTAGATAATGGTTTCATTATTATATATTCATTTTTTACCCCATTGACAGAATTTGTCACTTTTTTGTGTATTTAAGTATTACTTTTCAAGTTTCAATTCAAAAATGTGTTTTTGTTGTGTACAGTATTATACAATATTGTCTATACAGTTTTGTATGTAGTGTGTGTTTGTGTGTGTATGAGAGAGAGAGAGAATCTCTCAAAACCTGCAAGTAGAAATAAAAATAAATATTTTGCATAAAAGTTGTTTACATTCTCATTAAGAAAATTCAACAGGGTTTATTACAGTAAAAGTTTGTTTGTTTATATTATCGTTTTTTACCCGTTTTAATAAAACGACCATGGTTGGATACCATAGTAAATTTCTGTTTACCAGGGTTTAACAAAAATAATAATAATAAACCCAAAAAGCAATGGTTACCGTGGTTGAACAGTATGTCTTATTTTTGTCATGGTTGTTACCGACAGGTTTCATGAGATTCTCTCTTGTACTATTCACTTGTGTTATCACGTGCAGCTTTGAATGATTTTGGTGTTTTATGAATGGCCGTCACTGACATTTCAAGCGCGTTTGGCCCTCGATATCATGCGTGTTATTCCAGCGATACAAGAAGTGGTGAAACAGCGTAAATGCCAGTCGCCAAAGGCCATTCATAAATCAGCATGAAAGAGCCGCTGACAGCAGCCGAGCGTTTGTTTATGGCCTTCAGTATCTGATGTGAAGTCAGAAACAAGCGCCGGCTCCGTGTTGTTCAAGTGGATGTGACAGCGCTCTGACACTTGATTTGTTTCCGTGGTAACCAGGTGGTGGTTAACGCTTTGATCGGGGCCATACCGTCCATCATGAACGTGCTGCTGGTGTGTCTGATCTTCTGGCTCATCTTCAGCATCATGGGTGTCAACCTGTTCGCCGGCAAGTTCGGCCGCTGCGTCAACCGGACGGGTTTCATCTACAACTCCTCATACATCAACAACAAGACGGAGTGTCTGGCCATGAACAGCACGCTGTACTACTGGAGTAAAGTCAAAGTCAACTTCGACAACGTGGCCGCCGGGTACCTCGCGCTGCTTCAAGTGGTGAGCGGTGGAACTTCTCTTGCTTTTCTCCCACCGCCGTCTGTCGGAGCGTGCGAATCAATCCACAAGTTTAGTTTTAGCCACCGCCGGGGCCATACGCTCAACTTTGTGCCCGTTTCTTGCTCTTAACTTGGTTGCTGCGGTAACCTAGCAACAAGTCACTTGGCTCCCTTCCATCACCTTCTTCTCACTTCACCCGAGACAAACCTTTCATTTGCATCTAGAAATAGTCGCCCGCAGCCGTTCACAAAAGCCTGTCATTACTGGAAACTAAAGCAAAGTGATTTCTGACTCCGGCTAATTCACATTTGACACACGTGAGCTGCTGCAGCGAGATCATTCTTCATGTTGATTTACAGTAGAAATATACATCAACATCCTTAACATGAGATATTAACATTGTAAAACCGACTTTAAAGCCGTGTGAGTCTCATGAACGGTTCTGTTGAAAACACGTGTGAAGACTTTGAGCATCATTTTGATCTCTCCTAAAAAAACAAGTTTTTATAAATTACAGTAAAACCTAAAAGAACAACACAGAATATACATGAATGTTTTGTTGAGCTGTCAGAGCCCCTCAGATCACAGTGACTGAATACACGACTGTTCTGTGTGTGGGTTTTACTACTTATTATTGGAATGCTTGATTCTGATTGGCCAGTCGCCACATTTGCAGGTTCGTTATTCCCAGATAACAACCTCTCAAAACTAATAGCACACGCTAACCCGGATGCAGCAAATCATTTTGACAAATTAATTATAAATATGTCTTTTAATCACATATATGACAAACCAAATTGCCTGTTCGTGATATCTGAACGTCATTTCTTACCTTAAAATCGAAACTAAACGGCTTTTCCTCATTCGTATTCCTCAATAAAAGATTTCAAATTCACATTTCATGTCCAGTTTTTTTCTCATGTGGCAAGTAGGCGTGTGATAAGCGGGATAATGTACAAGCAGCCGGCTGTTATGGCAGAAATAAGCCCCTTCAGTGTGACACAAGACCCTCCGCTTCACGTCCTGATCACACCGTCGGGGATTATTTCTGCCATAACCGGCTGCCTGGACATTATCTCTTACTTAATGTCTTTCTGTGTTTGTTTTTCTTTCCAAAGGCCACTTTTAAGGGCTGGATGGAGATCATGTACGCGGCGGTCGACTCACGATCTGTAAGTGCTCACGTGATTGACACTGATTTGCTTACTGTTGTAATGCTGATGCGTGTGTTGAGTCGTTCAGAGAATGTAAATGAAACAGGCTTGATTTTGTGATGTAACAGGTGGAGGAACAGCCCATTAAAGAGAACAGTCTGTACATGTATCTCTACTTCGTCATCTTCATCATCTTTGGCTCTTTCTTCACTCTAAATCTCTTCATCGGTGTCATCATCGACAATTTCAACCAGCAGAAGCGAAAGATAAGTATTAATCACAGCGAGCTGAAGACCGCCGAGACGCTGAGCTCTTTCTCAGAATAACAGTGAGGTTTCTCTTTACTTAGGAGGTCAGGACATCTTCATGACGGAAGAACAGAAGAAATATTATAACGCTATGAAGAAGCTCGGATCCAAGAAACCACAGAAACCCATTCCACGACCTTTGGTGAGTTAAAGGTCTTGCATTTGATTCTATATTTGAATAGGTCAGACCACGACTCTATGATGACTGTATCATCTTGTGTGTTTCAGAACACACTTCAGGGATTTTTATTTGACCTGGTCTCCAAACAAGCGTTTGACATCATCATAATGCTCCTCATCATCCTCAACATGGTGACCATGATGGTGGAAACGGACGAGCAGTCTCCAGGCATCGAGTTCATTCTCTACTACATCAACCTGGCCTTCATCGTCGTCTTCACCAGTGAGTGCATCCTTAAAATCCTCGCCCTGCGCTGTTACTACTTCACCGTCAGCTGGAACATCTTTGACTTCGTGGTTGTCATTCTGTCTATTGTGGGTAAGTCAACAAACGTGATCCTAACATGTGTGAAAAAACCACAGTGGCACTTTTTTTAAACATTAATGGGGAAATGTTTTCCTCATTATTTCATTATTATATTGACAAGAATACCATGTGACATGTGCAGTGCACAGTTCTGAAGCACTGAGAAACACCAGCAGTTTTCAGAATTAATGCTGACGGCGGTCAGGAGGGTTCTCTGAGAGAAGAGAACAACGTCTCTGTCGACTCAGCTGATTGGCTGGAACCAAGATGAGGGCTGCTACCATTGGAGTTAAAAGAGCTTGAACTGGTTCAATTCATTTCTTCATCGTTGAGAAAAAAATACATCGTAAGGGAATGTGTCCACCAAGGCGTGCTTCTGCCGGCGTGGTTTTTCAATTGTGTCCAACGGAAAGGAGCTGGCGTTCTCTTCCACACACACAGACAAACACACACAGACACGCATGCACACACACAGACAAACACACACAGACACGCATGCACACACACAGACACGCATGCACACACACACACAGACAAACACACACAGACACGCACGCACACACACAGACAAGCACGCACACACACAGACAAGCACGCGCACACACAGACAAGCACGCACACACACAGACAAGCACTGCAGAAGGAAGCCCGTGAGCCACGAAGGTAAGTTTGCGAGCAGATTCGGCTAATTTCCGCCTATTAGACAGCCTAGTCAGCTCATCGTTTTTTGTATTACATCACTTATAGTTCTTAAACCTTTAAAATAGAGTTTAGGAAGATGTATGTAACCACAGTCGTTAGCTTTGGTTAACTATTGAAGCCTTTTCTCTTGTCAAGAGGCTCAACGCGACCGCCGACTTTATTTGCGTGCAGATTAATTTCCGCCTATATTAGACAGCCTGTTTAACGTTTTATTTTGGTATTGCATCACTCATAGCTCTAACGTTTAAAATAGAGTTTAGGAAGATGTATGTAACCACAATCATTAGCTTTCATTAGCTCTTAAAGCCTCGTCTCTTGTCAAAAGGCTCAACGCGACCGCAGACTTTGATGAACACTGCTGGCAGCAGCGACGTCTGTGTCCGTACCATTCTTATCAATGACAGCGTAATCTCGTATCTCCCTGCTCCCAAGTCATAAACCTTGTATCTCCGATTAAACATGGTTTTGGGGAAATGTTGTGTTAATGTTGGTACACAACAGTATATGATAGCAATATAAGGTATAATACCAACTTTAATGATACAATGTTTAATAACTCAAAAAATATGCAGTTTTTTTAACTTCCTGAAAAATAATAAAAAATTCGGTCTTTTGATATCAAGATACGAGGGATTACTTCGCCCANTTCTGCCCGACAGCGACGATATAGGAATTTATAGTCTGTTATATTTGACCTGTGCTTCTCTCTCCTTTATCTTAAATGTTTGCTCTCACTGTGCGTGTGTGTGCGCGTATGTGTGTGTGTGTGTGTGTCTATGTGTTTTAGTACGTGTGCATATTGTGTGTGTGGAGCGTTTGTATGTGGATGTGTCTATCTTCTGTGTTTTCACCTTTTTCTTGTTTTTACAGGTATATAACTTTAATTGTTTTGCTTATAGTCAATATGTCTCATGTACAGCTGCTTTGTAACAATGAAAATTGTAAAAAAAAAGCACTATATAAATATGCACCAGTTGTAAAAAGCTTAACCTCCACTTTGTTTGGAACAGATTGTTTATTTGAATATGCCTCAAATGTATTGATTTCATCAATGTGTAAGTGTGTTTTTTTTTTTAACTCAACTCAACTCAACTTTATTTATATAGCGCTTTTTACAATTTGCATTGTTACAAAGCAGCTGTACATGAGACATATCACTATAAGCAAAACAATTAAAGTTGTACATGTCAAAACAAGAAAAAGGTGAAAACACAGAAGACAGACATACCCACATACAAAACACTCCACACACATAATATGCACACGTACTAACACACATAGACATAGAGACACACACACACACACACATGCACACACACACAAATGCGTACACACACGCATACACACACAGACAAGCACGCACACACACAGAGAAGCACGCACACACACGGACAGACAAGGACGCACACAAACACACAAGCATGCACACACACAGAATTAAACGGACTATAAATTCCTATATGCAATATTAATACAAAATTGCAAATAATGCAAAAAGTATGCAAATGGTGGCGAGGAACTCAAAACTCCAATTGAGAAAAAAAAACTCAGGAGGACCGAGGCCCAACCAGGGGATTCCAGGGGGTCCCAAACTCAGTCCTCGAGGCCGGTGTCCTCCAGAGTTTCTCTTCAGCCCTAATCAAACAAATCAAACACACCTGCATGTAGCTTCCCTGATAGCAAGAGAGCAGATGAAAACAATTGAATCAATGTTTAAAACTGTTGATTCCTCAATGTTTTGTTGTCACCATTATTGTGATCAGTGTTTGCTTTAGTTGAGTTCTTGACTCTCGTGGTTTAATGTCAAGTTTTCATTGTAAGCTGTAACAGAGCTGAAATATGTTTGTTCAGCCAATGAGAAACAAGATCCATTAGAATCAGCTGAAGATGGTGGTTGTTGTGAGGTTATATATACAGCTCATGAGAGTGATGTTTCATTAGTGTTTTAAGTTTCTGTGATACTTCTATGTGATTAAAGCAGTGGTGAGGTGTCAGACTTCTATTAATCTAACAACATCTCTTTCTTTATAAATGCAAACGTGTTCTCACAGAAACACTACTGTAAGCACTGAAGTTGTATTTAACACACCGTTATAACAGGCATTGAAAACTTAACCTTAAACTTCAAGAGTCAAGGTCCCAACTAAAGCAAGCACTGATCACAATAATGGTGGTTTGTTGAAATTTCAACATCTTTTCAACATTAATTTCAGGTGCAAAAGTGATATTGATTTAACTCCATTAGCATTGACACATCAACCATTATGAACATTGGTTCAATGATCTTCATCTGCTCTCTTGCTATCTAAGGTAACTAGCAGATGAGTTGAATCAGGTGTTTTAAATAGAGAGACATCTAAACCATTCTGTCAGGGGGTTCACGAGGATCAGGATTGAGAACCCCTGAGGATTTGACTTGAGACTTGACTTGCTCTCTGGGACTAAACATCTTCAGAATGATCGCTCATCCTGATATGAAGTGTGTTTGTAACATTGTGTGTATACACTGTAAAAAACAAAACGTTTTACAATCCTTAACTGTGTGTTTCATGGCAAGTCTTGTCAAGTTGTGTTAACAAAATAACTGATATTATTCATTCTTCATTCATTCTTGCACTTTCACCTGTACACACTTACCACCACATGTACTCTCATATCCATGCCCAAGTCCTACCCCTTACAACAAACATCTGCACATTTACCAATAACTCAAGGTATGTGGGTGTGTTTTGTGTGTTTGCAGTTGTATTTAAAGCAGCAGACGAGTCTCTCTCTATCAGACTGATCCAGACGTCCATCAGATCCACTGCTGTCATCCACACTTCTCCACGTGAGTACACTTACACACACAAACATTTCTTCAAATCAAAGTTATGAGCCAGTGAACAAACCAGAAGTGAGACATTTCCTCGTGTTAGGACCACATACATGACAGAACAATCTACCGTATGGAACGTGTTTGGGGGAATAAACACACACAAATAGCACCAGCTCATGTTAGCAGGTATGTTAACGATGGATATAAAAACGTTTGTGCTTGAGTTTCAAAGTAACTCGCTTGCAATTGTGCCTCAAGTTTGTTTAACCGGCGATTGCGAAAAAAATAAGACACTTGATAAACCGCGTGATAACAACTCGAGGTTAGTTTCACCTTTGTTTCCGCTTCCAGTAATGTTTTCCTCCTCATGTTGAGTTTTCTTTGCCAAGTGCAGTATGAAATGGACTTTGTACGTGCATGATAAAAGCTGCACGCTGACTGACTGTTGTTGTGTTTATTTCTGCGTTCTGTTAGACTGTAAGATTAATCCATATCGAGTTAAAATGCCTATAGCTTATCATCGTTTTTGAAATACATTCTATCGCGATTCGATATGATATCGTTTATCGGCACAGCCCTAAAAAGTCCTGACATTTTTTTTTTCACCCATGAACTCAGCAGCTGATTTCACCAGAGGAGGAACCAAGTCAAGTCACAACCAAGTCTCAAGTTAAATCCAAGTCCTCAAAGAGTTAAAGTGAATGAGATAATTAAGTGAGTAATTAAATGATGATTGAGCATTAGTGATGAACACCTGCTGTTAACAATCAACATCACTGAAGAAAAGAGAAACACAAGAACTACAACTGACTTCAGCCACAGCCTTGACTGACATCAGCTGGAAGAAAGAAAACAACAACAACAACAACAACACCATCATAACTGTGCTCAGTGTTTGCTTTAGTTGGGCTCTTGAGCCGTTCAGTAATTCAAAGAGATTTGCCTCTAAGCAATTACAATATTGTTTTACAGCAAACATTTGTGCAATGCTGAATCAAATCTTAAAGGCGCAGAATAGTTTATGCTTTCCATGAATGAGTGTTTCTGGTTTAAATCTCTCTGGGTTTATTAACTACATTTGGATATATAAAAAAATCCTATATCAATGCCGCAGTAAGGCTTCAGTATTGAGATTAATCATTCTGATCAGGCTTTTACACATGAACATTTATCATATGAAGCTCAACAGTAGTGACAATAATTACTCATACTGCAGTGCATGATGGGAGTTTTTCATGCATTGCAGCATGAAGCGTTTTGTTGATTGTCACCATTGTTGAGCTTCTTATGCTGGTTCTTGACGTCTGTGTGTGTCTAGAAAGTGCTGGAGTTCAAATTTTTATATGCGTTACATTGATTTAAAATTCATTTACTGTAACTATTAGAGAAACTTTTTGCTTGAACGTTGTAGTGTCACAGGGTTGATTATGCAAAACTAGGGATGCACCGAATGTTCGGCCACCGAATATATTCGGCCGAAAATAGCAAAAAACGCATGTTCGGTATTCGGCCGAATATGTGAAATGGCCGAATAAATTTTACCGAACATGACTCGAGAAACGATCAACTAGCCGCAAACATTTTGGCAGTGTGTGTGTGGAGCATTTTAAGGTGTCAGAGAAAGACAAAGCACGGGACTTGCCGCACGGAAGTAAATTTCCGAATGAAAGCGTCTTTACCGGTCGGTAACTTGTGTACTTCAGACGGGAGCGGGCTGTCTGACAGTAGCCCCGCCGCTCGCGACATCCTTTGACATCATACAGTGGTCGCGCGCACACAGTTCCCTGTACTAAACAACTTGTCAAAGTATGTTCTGTGCATCCCGGCCACGAGTGCACCAGAGAACAGTCAGCTTGGAGAGACGTGAACTGAATTGGTTGTCATTCAGCATCAGTCAGAATAGCTTGCGTTGGATGTTTATTTTCTTAAAATCATTTTGCAACGTTGCCTATAATAATCCAACAGTTTTAGTTTATTCGTATTTTTAGTTTATAGGCCTAATGTGGAATGACACTTTTTAATGAACTGTTTTGTTGTAGGGGTACAGAGTAACTTACATTACATTCTTTTACCAGTCAGTTATAGGCCTAATTAATATAGGCTATTAAATTTTTTTTTAATTTATTTTTTTTGCTCAATTTTATATTAAGTTGTATTGTATTTTATTGAAAAGCAAGACAAATTTTTAAAAGCAAATGTTGACTATTCAGTTTGTGCAATAGTGAAAATAGCTTAATGAAAACAGTGAAGAGTTGCTCACTGCACAGCTCTGATCTCTCTGCTTTACAACAGCACATGCATTGATACAGAGAGAAATCTAACACAGGGGTCAAGGGTCAAGAGCCCAACTAAAGCAAACACTGATCTCCATGATGGTGACGTCATTTGAACCAATAAAACATCAACATCTGATCCTCTGTGATTCTCAATAACAGCAGGTGTTCATCACTAATGCTCAATCATCATTTCATTACTCACTTAATTATCTCATTCACTTTAACTCTTTGAGGACTTGGATGTGACTTGAGACTTGAAAGGAATGACTTGGTTCCTCCGCTGGTGAAATCAGCTGCTGAGTTCATGTGTGAAACAAAAATATGGCAGGACTTTTACTTTTTGGCCCCGGGACTATACACCTCTGATGAATTGAATCAGGTGTTCTATATAGAGCAGGGGTGCCCAAACTCGGCCCTCGAGGACCGGTGTCCTCCAGAGTTTCGCTTCAACCCTAATCAAACACACCTGCATGTAGCTTCCCTGATAGAAAGAGAGCAGATGAAAACAATTGAATCGATGCTTAAAACTGTTGATTCGTTAATGTTTTTTTTTTGTCAGCCACCATTATTGTTTGCTTTAGTTGGGTTCTTGACTCTTGTATTTTAATGTCAAGTTTTCATTGTCTGCTGTAACTGCAGGAATATGTTTGTGTGATCTAATATGCATTCGGATCAGGTGATTGTAATTGTTGTGAGATTATTCAAGTAATCGCTTATGAGTGTGTTATGATGCATTTGTGTGTGACTAAAGCAGTGGTACAGCATCAGACTACTATTAACAAATATAAAATAAGCTAAGTTGCTGACTCAATTAGACATGAAGAATCAGTGTACAGTATGAAACTCAACAATGGTGACAATCAACAAAAGAAAGCTTCATGCTGCAATGCATGCTGGGTAACATCATAGTACAAAACACATTCATGACTCCCAGCATGCATTGCTTTGTTGGTCTGTGTATCAGAATTAGTTTGATGATTTTCACCATTGTTGAGGTTTGTATGATGACTTTTGATGTCTAAGGGTGCACTCTTATTTAGCCTGGTTACTCTCAACTGTGCCCAAGTGAGATTGTCCTCCTTCCCACTCCCCCGCTGGTCTGCGCTCACATTGCTCTTTACCATCCACACCCGAGCACGCTTTCATCATTACAATGTGACTGCTTCAAAGCAAACGTAAACAAAGCGATCCCTCTCAACACAACGGAACCCATCACAATGTTCAGTTTGGGGCTTGTTAGAGGTGTTTAACTTCATGCGTGCGCTGCACAGACCGATCTGCTTAAATGATGTCATTGTCATACGAGAGCGATACGGCTCATTATGCTTTTAAATCACCCTCTCGTACTTTATTACAGTAAAGCCTATCGTTACACACGTTGGATTATGTTTGTCAAACCAGGAGTAGTTCCAGCTGCGATGACACACGCCTGCACGTGTAAGTGCGCTGTTTATCAGTTTTTTACGGTGACCGCTGAATCTCAGGAAGGACTTTAAACAGTCGCATAATTTATGTCATGCTTTCAGTTCTGCGCCCAACCGCACCGTTCTCTGGCCCACCTCTTCCAAGCAAGCCAGGGACCGCTAAACGAACCATGCCCGTGCGCGATACAGAGCGATCACACTAGTCAAATGAAATGTCAACATTTTTTCAACATTAATTGCGGGTGCAAAAGTGATATTGATTTAATGTCATTAAAGCTACAGTTTGTAAAAACCGCCACTAGAGGGCGCACGATCAAAACAACAATGGCGTAGCTTGATGACGCTGTGAAGGAGCGTGGAATGATGGGATCTGTTGTCTTCAACTCCACCGCTGATGGCCATCAATCAGACGGGAACGAGAAATCATGTTAGCGGATGAGGTAAAATAATAAAGATTTATAAATGTTGCGTATAATTGTGGTCCATAAATAAATGACTGCTCGAAACAAGCTAGTGGCTTGCTAGACGCTAGACACTACTTCCGCATTTGTCCACGACACTGTTGTCATGCAGTTTCTACATCAGTAAAGGTGGTAACAAAGGGTAACGCGGATATGACGCCATTGACAGGCAACTGCACAGCCCCGTGTCACTGTTTAGAATGTCGATTTTACAAGAGTTGGAAACATTTGAGATATTGTAAGTACTCAGCTGAACAAAATATATAACACCGGCCTAGAGGTTTTTGGATATTTTACTGCAAAATTGTTACAAGCTGTACCTTTAACATTGACAAATCAGCACATTTGAACAAAGATTCAATGGTTGCTTGCTGTCAGGGTTTCTATTGATCTTGAAGACGTTGATGAGCTTGTTCAGGTGTGTTTGATTGGTTTGATTAGGGTTGGAACGAAGCCCTTCGAGGACTGAATCTAGGCACCCCTGATAGAGAGAGAGACATCTAAAGCATTCTGAAAGTTGTGCCCCGAGGACCAAGATTGGGAAACACTGTTTTATACATCAAACCGCAATTAACCTCACTGACATTATAATGTTCTTAGTGGTACATGTTTTAAGTCAGCAAGTTTATTGTGCCAGAGCGTTGACATACTTAGACATCAACACCCATCACACAAATTTCAACTATGGTGTCAAACCTCAAACTAATTTGCAACCGCAATGCATGCTGGGAGTCACAAATGAGTTTTGTACTATGATGTTACCCAGCATGCATTGCAGCATGAAGCTTTATTTTGTTGATTGTCAACGTTGTTGAGTTCCATGGGCCGATTCTTGGTGTCTCTGCATGTCCCACAAGACTATATGAAAAATATATTTTTGTTTGAGTTTTGTCAAAAGCAATCTCATCTAATACTCACACCGACACAATTCCGAATGGTGTGGCATCACTGTGATTATTTCGTGAGCTCACGTGTTGACTGGGTTGTAACTGGAATCTTGTGAAATGCTGTAATTGTAAATTAATTCTTAATTAAAAAGAAATACATTTTGTGAGCATTGTAAAATAATTGAACACTATTTTCTCTTTCTTTCTCTCTTTTCTGAACATTTGGGATATTTATTTACATCAAAGAGTGACACTGAAAATGAGTAATTCATATTGGTCACAATATCAACAATCCGAAGAGGAGAAAAAAAGACTCCAGGAAGAACTGGATCAAATTAAAAAAGAAGAAGAAAAACAGAGAAAAGAAATGAGAAGAAAATGAGAGAACTGGATAATTTTAAAATAAGAGCAGAAGAAAAAAGAAAAATTGATGAGAACAACAGAGCTAGAGAGCAAGAAGAAAAGAAAAGAATCCAAGCAAACAAAAAATGACGAAACAAACCGACACCTAATGTGCAACAACCTAATTCAACAGTACATAGGGAGCTTTAAAACGGCTATACATGAAAGATATTTTTTTTTTTATTTTGAATCATCACGTGGGATTACTAGTGGGAAATGCAGTAATAAGCTGGACTGCATTATGCAGCGTTCGTGATTATCTTTTTTCCAGAAGGATGACAAATTGTGTTTTCTCATCTTCTGTATGCCTCTGTAACTCCTAGACATCATCTGGATGCCCTTCATTTAAAGCATTGTATTTACTTTTATGATGTGTTAAGCTGTATCGCTGTCAGATGCTGTTTCCTTGTTGCATTGGTGTAAAAACAACAACAAATACTAGTTTGTATGGCCATTCACCCAGTAATTAAAGAAAAAAATATTCTGAAATCCAGACCAGTGTGCTTTTTTTAGTAATTGTGCTCATTCTTATTTTGATAAGAAATTATTCAAAGCTTGAAGCATGCAAAGATCATCTCTGTCTGACAAAAAAAAAATCTTAACGCATTTGGCAAACTTCTTATGTGGCTTGGAAACAACAAATACTTGCAATATATTTTAAGGGCCAGGTTTGTTGTTGTCCATTTCTATTTTTGTTTCATTTTAAACAGGCTCAGGGAATAGTTCAATTGTAAACGTGTTACTAATTAAACAAATTCATATTTACACAAATATAATTTATGTTCTAGAAAGGAAAGCCATATTTCAGAACAGAGGCCATAACCAGCTTCATCAGAAACATGTCCGACAATGAGACCATTGACCTGTCTTGTCTTGGCCGACCGTTTCAGTTGGGAATGCTGTATGACTGCAGAAAGGATTCTCTCATTCCAGGTAAAATCACAACACGCTAATATAAATATGAAATAAAACTATCCAAATAGACCTAAACGGAGAATGTATGAATACTCTTGAAGTTACACAGCAAAATCCCCAGAGTTAAATCAACACTGCTCAGAGTTCATATTGTCCCAATCTACAGAGAGTTGAAGTAACACTGAAGCAGAGTTAAAGTTAATGAGATGCTGAAGGTGATTAATTATGTGCTGATTGAGTCCTTAATGATGTTAACAAACACAATCACTGAAGAAAACATCAACAATAAGAAGTCACCATAATGGTGTTTAGTGTTTCCTTTAGTGGGGCTCTCACCCTTGATTTCTTCTGTTAAGTTCTGTTGGCATCGACTATGATAGTGTGTTACTGAAGCACATGTTAAACAACCAATCAAAAGCTAAATTCCCTTCTGTCTGTTGGTGAAAGTAGTGGAAGTTTTAGATATGTATAAGTGTGATTGGTCATTCACAAACTTAATATTGCACTTTTGACTCTTTCTGAATAGTGTAAAGAACAATTTTTTGATCGAAAAAATGTTATTTAAGAGAAATCACAACTGACCCTTTAAGACATCAAGAATCAGTGTGTGAATCTCAACAATGGTGACAATCAGCAAAAGAAAGCTTCATGCTGCAATGCATGCTGGGTAACATCATAGAACAGAACTCATCCATGACTCCCAGCATGCACTGCAGCATGAGTAAATGATACAACTGAACTTTGCTTTTGTCACCATTGTTGTGATTGATGAGCTGATTCTTGATGTCTGACTGAATGGAAATGTGATATTTTCCACATATTTGGCACAAGATTAAATTAAGAATGTAAAGATACACAAAGAATTAAAAAAACACCCTAATTTAGCACAAAATATTTAAAGAATCACCATCTTCAGCAGAAGATAATTTAGCTTTTGCTTGGCTGTTTTACATGTGCTTCAGAAATACACTATTACAGCCAATAATCAATTGGGACAATATGAACTCTGAGCAGTGTTGATTTAACTCTGGGGATTTTGCTGTGTACTACTAAAATATAGGCCAAAAATGCACTTAAAGTAAAATGAGATAGTATTTACATGTCATAGCATGTTTCCATATATAGTTTTTGGCTCAATTTAACAGGCAATAATACTCTCTTTTAAGGAATAACTCTCTGGGACCCCAAGGTGCTGCAAAATAATATTAATGTACGTCCGCAGCCAAAAACTGACTTCAAAATCATTGCTTCGGATTCAAGTGAAGACAAAACAGAAGCTTTGAATGTCTCTGCATCTCTTGAAGCCAGCTTTCTAAGTGGATTAGTCAGTGTAAAAGGCTCAGCTGAATATTTACTTGACAAGAAGAAGTCCAAAAATCAGTCTCGAGTCACTTTACAACACTGGACAACAACACGTTTTGAGCAATTAACTATGGAGCAACTTGGAGTAGGGAACGTAAAGTATAGCAATGTATTTAAAGAGGGTTCAGCCACACATGTTGTTACGGCATTACTGTTTGGAGCTCAGGCATTCTTTATTTTTGATTGTGATGTTTCAACCAGTGAAAGCCATCAAGAGATACATGGCGACCTCCATGCAACAATCAAAAAGATTCCTCAAATATCAATTGAAGGTCAGGCATCTTTGACCATGAAAGAATTGGACAAAGACAAAATAAACAAGTTCAGCTGCACCTTTCATGGAGATTTTGCTCTGGCCAATAACCCAGTAACTTATGTAGATGCCATCAAGGTGTACTCAGAGCTGCCAAATCTGTTGGGGGAAAAAGGAGAGAATGCTGTGCCCATGACCGTGTGGCTTTACCCTCTGAAAAAACTTGATTCAGCAGCTGCTCAGTTAGTCAGGGAGATCAGTGTTAGCCTGATACGACAAGCCCAACGGATCATGGATGGACTGGATGATTGTGACGTTCAGTGTCAAGACCTGATGAGGGACAATGTCATCATCCAGTTCCCTGAAATCAAAGCCAAGCTAAGAACATTTAAGGACCTCTGCTCAGAGTACAAAGTTGTTTTTCAGAAACATCTCTGCAGGCTTCTTCCATCTATAAGGGGTGGAGGAAAAGAAGAACAGGAGCTTTCAGATTTTCTGAACAGAAAAGAAACATCTCCATTTCAGAGTGCTCTGGTGAACAAGTACCTAAATGAGCGAAAGCGGGAGATAAATGTGGTTAGAACTTACCTTGACATCATGAAAGACGTCCATGTTCTTTCAACAAGCAATGACCTGGACAAGATTGTATTGAAAGCATCCAATGACTATGTGGTAGTATTTGCACTCTCCTCCTTAAATGAAAAGGAACCCTACATTTTAGACTTGAAGAACTACCTTAAACAACAATCAAGTGACAAAGGGGAACAGCCAAGCAATGACCAAAGCTCTACAGAAAGGCCAAAGAAATGGTTTTCTAAAGAAGACGTAACAGCACAGAACAGGGAAAACATACAGGCCTTCGTAGATTTCAAAGAAGCCAATAAAGGGAAAAAGAACATTGAATTCTGCATTGCATCGATTCAAGATGAACTCAGCACTGCCTCTTCAATTCATGTTTATGAACGAGCGAGACTCATCAGCTCAGACTACAAGCTTCCCTCAAAACCCCCAATGCCAAATTTCTTGAGTGCCGAGCATGACTGTATACATCTGCAGATCGTGCCTCCTGACCGCGGCGCTAGTTTTGTGACCTCATATTGTATTTCATACAAGTCTGCAGAGAGCTCTGAATGGACAGAGGTATATACTGATGGGATCCCTGATCAGGTCACTGTCAAACAGCTACAGCCGCATAAAGAATACTGTTTTACATGTAAGGCAGTGTGTCATCCAGGTGCAAGTTTGGCAAGTGACAAAACACAATCCTTCAGGACCCTTCCATGTGCTCCTCCAGGAGCCCCCACAGTCATAAGAGTCAAATCAGAATCTGCAACATTAGTTTGGGATGTCCCTAAATCCGTGGGCGAAGATATTCTGGTCACTGGATACATGTTGAAATTTAAAGAACGAGCAAAGGATCAGCAATCCGGAAAGCCATGGGAATCTGTGAAATCTGAAAGCAGGGAGTGCATTCTTAATGGACTGAAAGCAAACACAGACTACACAGTCAGAGTTTTGGCAAACTGTGGAAGTGAAAAGAGTCTCCCCAGCTCTGAAACTATGTTTTCTGCATGTTCAAAGACCAAACCCTCAGACAAGACTGAAAGTGGATTGTTCCTGGATCAATCTTCATGTATACATAAGGGGAATCCTTCAATTTATAAACTGACTCTACACAAAAAAAAGAAAGAGAATGAAGACTTTGATCAGTATGTCTTTGGAAAACAGGTGGAGAGTGTGAAGAACAAAGTAATTCTTCTTATAGGAGCGACAGGTGCCGGAAAAACCATGCTCATCAATGTGATGGCCAACTACATACTGGGTGTAAAGTGGGAGGAAGCGCATCGCTTCAAACTAATCCACGAAAAGACTCATCGCACACAGGCCGAGAGTCAGACAACTATCGTCTCATCTTATGAGCTGAACAGTCAGCCTGGCTTTCAAATTCCCTTCTCACTCACAATCATAGATACACCCGGCTTTGGTGATACAAGAGGAATCGAACATGATAAACTGATTTCAAAGCAGCTGAAAAGCTTTCTTTGTAGCCCTTTGGGAATCGATCGCATTGATGCCGTCTGCTTCGTAGTCCAGGCCTCTCTGGCTCGCCTGAGTGCCAATCAGAGGTACATCTTTGACTCAATCCTGTCAATTTTTGGCAAAGACATCGGAGAGAACATCATGATTATGATGACATTTGTAGATAGTAAAGAAAGTCCTGAAGTCCTGAAAGCCATCAAAGCAGCAGATCTGCCTTGTCAGAAAAATACAAAGGGAGAACCCATGCATTTCAAGTTCAACAACACATGTGTGTATGCAGACAAGACCGTAAAAGAGCCTACGACCTCTCAAAGCGATTCAGATGATGATGAAGGTGAAGATGATGATAATAAACTGAACAAAATTGTCTGGACATCAACTTTCAAACAGATGAAAGCCTTTTTCAAAGCACTGGGCAAATTTGAAAGTAAAGATATGACACTGACCAAAAATGTCCTGAAAGAACGAGAGCAACTCGAGAAAGTCATGGCAGATCTGACCCCTCAAATAACCGATGGCCTCACTAAACTGACAGAGATAAACTCATTTAAGGAACTTTTGAAAAATGACAGTAAGAGCATGCAGGAAAGTAAGAATTTCGAGCAAGAAGTTGAGGTGACGATAACAAAAAGAATCCGGATAGACAGTTTTGCCCTGAATTGCTACTCCTGCTCTTTCACATGCCACTCCACCTGCTTCCTCCCTGCAGAAGATTCTGTGGAGACTTGCGCTGTGATGGATGAATCTGGATGCTGTGTTGTCTGCCCTAAAACCTGCTCTCACACTTTACATTTAAAGGAAAAGGCAATGTGGACGTATGAAAAGATAAAAGAGAAAAAAAGCATTAAAGAGCTAAAAGAAATATTCATGAAGGCACAAGAAAGATTTATGGACACGCAGAGCATTCTTGATGCGCTCGAAAAGGAATTCTCTTTAATTCAGGTCAAAGTGAGGAAGCTGATCAAAATGTCCTCTGATTGCTTGAATAAACTGAATAAAATTGCACTGAAGGCCAGATCTCTCTCCACTGCAGAATACCTTGAAGTCTTGATCAAAATGGAGAAGGCGGAGAAATGTCCTGGATTTGAAGACCACATTGTTGAACTCGAGAGGATTAAAGAAGAAAGTCTTCTTCTGGAAATGATTGCAAAAGGAGATGATCTGCTCACATGAGCCCAACTGTGAAAACACAGACACTGGAGTCCATCAAACTGAAGCCTGAGGGCTGTGGAAATCTGTCTCTGGACTCAGTCAAGGCTGACCTTACTATATTCAGCTTTTTAAAACTAGCAAATGTATTGTGGGAATGTTGTTTTTTTGGGGGAAATGCGCATGTCATAATATTTCATTGCATGTTCAATTATGAAACATTAAATGAAAAAGTAATCGAAAAAGTGTTAAAATACGTGGTACTATAGTTAATGGTGTAATACGTGGCTAACAATGAGTTAAAATAATTGTGTGATAAATAATCTAAAAACAATAAACATGAACAATTAAAATAGTCTGTTGTCTCATTTCAGTAGCATAACTTGCAGATCAAAGTATGAAAGTGTTCGGTTCGTTCGGCATCTTCTTTACAGTCTAATTATGCATCACCCCGATAGCAAGCAATTATTGAATCAATGTCAAAATGGTTGATTTGTCAATGTTAATGGTATTAAAATCAATATCACTGTTGTAACCACAATTAATGTTGAAAAGTGATGAAATTTCTCTTGACTCTGGACTTTAATTGCTGGTTTTGCTTTGACTGTTCATGTGTATTAAAACACATGTGTTCGTGGCAAAAGAACTAACCCACACTGAAAAAAATGAAACTTTGGACCAACTTGTTACAGCCAATTGTATTACTTTTTCCTCTAGTAATAGTTTTGCTTTGGTTCAAACTTTAAATTTTTATTTTATAATAACCAAAATATTTATTTGACCAAAGCCAAAAGAGGATTTATTATGAAGGCCACACTCCATTTTTTGACTTTGTTACATTTTTTCATTTTGGAGCAACCTAATATTTAACGTATATTTACTATTACCCGATAGCAAGCAAGCATTAAATCAATGTTAAAATTGTCAATGTTAATTGCATTGAGTCAATATCAGTTTTGCACCCACAATTAATGTTGAATGTTGAAACTACCATCATTGTGATTAGTGTTTACTTGAGTTGGGCTCTTGACTATTGTGTTTTGGTGTTTAGTATTCATTGTCTGCTGTGACAGTGTGCTAAAATGCATTTATTGAAACAAAGAAAACTAAGCTCCATTTGGATCAGATGACAGTGATTGTAATCATTTTGCAGTTATCTCAAGGAATGTCTGGTGGTGTTAATGTGTGAAACTTTTATATATTGTATAGAATGTGTGTTTTGCAGTGTGAGATGAAACCAGTGGTACAACTATTATTCTTCTATCAATTAACAGAAAATGCTCAGATTGATTGACTGAATTAATTAGACATCAAGAATCAGTGTATAAAACTCAATAATGGCGACAATCAACAAAATAAAGCTTCATGCTGCAATGCATGCTGGGTAACATCATAGTTCAAAACTCATTCATGACTCCCAGCATGCATTGCAGTTGATCTGTTTATCTGAATTAGTTTGATGATTGTCACCATTGTTGAGGTTTGTATGATGAGTGTTGATGTCTAAGTGTGCCAGGACAATTGCCTGTTTGTTTTATCACAGTGTCTTTATATTTGAGAACCAGGACATTTGAATCAGTCATAAAACATCAACTTCCACATTATTTAGTGCCACTTCTCATGTTTATCAAAGCTTGATAGACATTTCAAAAACTTAACTTTAACGCATCTCTTTTTTTCTTATTAATGCTGGTGTGTTCTTAATGAAACACTATTGTAAACACTTAAAGAGAAAAGAGATTTAAGTTAAACAAAGTCAGGGATCAAAAGCCCAACTAAAGCAAACACTGATCACAATTATGATTGTTTCTTGAAATGTATAAATTTAGATTTGAACCAAGCCATATAGTTTACTTTGCTACCTAATATATTTAAGTAAAATTTTACTGATTTGCATGTCTACCTCAAGATGTTTTACTCTCTCAAAACAAAAAACTTAGCTCTGTATGCTGTGGTAGGCTATATGAGACCAGCTTTTTTATTGTCCTTATGTTGCTCCAATTGCTTCCATTGTTTCCCTCATCTGTAAGTCGCTTTGGATAAAAGCGTCTGCTAAATGACTAAATGTAATGTAATGTTCATTGTGACATAAATGTTGGAAGGTACATTTAACACTACCTTAATTACCTTAATAGTTGTTAACTATTAATAAATCAGTGAAAAAATGTGAAACGATGTGGTCTAACTGTTCTTTTTTTATCTTTAGGAATAAATAAATACAAATTGATTAATAAAATAAAAAAACTTGATTTATTTATGAAAATTAAGTGATCATGTTTCTTATCAATTTAAAAAAAATGTTTATTTATTAATATTATTACATAAACTTTACTCGTTTCATTTTCATATGTCTTGCAAATTTGAATCACATAAAGTTTATTACTTTGTTTAGGTTAAAAATATGTAATCCAAATGGATGGGAATTCTATATGCAATCAAAATACATAAATCTTATGTATAGGCCCAAATATTTTTTTTGAGTAGGTTTCTGAATCTTCTGCCACCAAGACTCAGAAAACCAAAAAAAGGAAAGATGTCGAGAAGTCAGTCAAAACTATCCTATAAGACTGACCCGCTCCACCGAAGCCACCCACCGTATTGGGAGGTGCAGTCATGATCTTGGGCAGCGAAACCTCGGACTACAGTGATGAGGTTTATCTGCCAGCTGCACAGAAGAATAGAGATATTCTCGAAGGAGAATAATACAGTTGATTTGAGACTTTTCTGCAGCCTTGTAAATGTCATGTATGATATTTAACATATGGCATTTTCTTTTCGTACTGAACCCCCAAAGCATCAACAAGAGAATGATTATGATGGACAGGAGCAGCCAGTCAACGTTACCTGTAAAAACTGAGTTATGTTAACAGATGTTTTTCCATTTAACCGATTTCAACGTAACTTTTCTAAGAAACTCAACTACACTGTAAAAAATATAACCAGTTTCAACTTGAGTTCAAAAGCTGCCTTAAAATTATGAGTCAGATTAGTTTTACAAGTCATTTGAATAAATTTTACAATTTGTCTAATGAGAATTGCTCTCTGTAAGTTGCCATGACTAAACATTATTGGCTGTTTATTAGTACTTATAAAGCACATATTCACCATGACCATATTCTACTTCACTAATCCTACCTCATACCTAAACCTAACAACTACACTGTAAAAAATGTCCAAAAAATTACTGTGAAATTCTATAGTTTTTACAGAAAAAAACAACTGGCAGCTGTGGTTACCTGAAAATTGAAACACCGTAAAAATACAGAAAAAACGTAAACAGTTTACAGTTTAAAACTGAAAATTACAGAAAATGTCTGTGCTTTACGATCCTTAACTGCAAAGTCTTTTATTTTCTCAACTCTTAGTTGTGTGAACTTGTTTCATTTGAGTCCACTAAAATATGTTTTTTTTATTAATATCTTGTAAAAATGTTTTTATATTCATTCACTGTATTTGTGCAGTATTTTTCACAGTTAACCAATTATCAGGTTTATTTAACAATAAATAGCATTTGAACAGTGGAGAAGCACAGAAAAAAAGAAAAGAGCAACAGAAACACAACATCTCCTGGTATCTGTCAAGATCTCACCATTAAACAACTCCACAAACACCATTACCATCTCCACTTATTACAAACCACTTTCACTTCATTTCTGTCACACATCTACACTGTAAACCCCAATGTTGTCATTAATAAAGACATTAAGTTATCATAACTTAACATTATTTAAAATACCACGTTTTGGCATCAAAACTTAAACAAATGTGTTTAATCAAATTATTTGGCAGCAAAAACCTTTCAAATTAGGATTATAAGTGTTATGAACTCAAAATTGTAAGTTATTTAAATTATTTTCTATGTCTTTGTTTAAAATGATTGGTCGTTTTGAACTTATGCCTTGAGGAACGCGCTGATTGGTCTGTATTACACAAGGCGTTAATTTTTTGGTCGTTGTGAATTTGACGAGGAGAATCAGGCATATCACTAGTCGGAAGAAATGTGTAAAACGTGAATTTTGACTGGTAAATACAGATTAAAACGCATACACTTTCCTTAATTGCATCCCACGTTTTATTGTAGTATTATTTGCACTGTTTTAACACTTTACCGCTTTCCTCCCTCGCAGAGGTGTATAGTCCAGGGGCCAAAGAGTAAAAGTCCTGCCATATTTTTGTCACCCATGAACCCATGAGCTGATTTCACCAGAGGAGGAACCAAGTCATTCCTTTCAAGTCACAAGTCACATCCAAGTCCTCAAAGAGTTAAAGTTAATGAGATAATTAAGTGAGTAATAAATGATGATTGAGCATTAGTGATGAACACCTGCTGTTATTGAGAATCACAGAGGATCAGATGTTGATGTTTTATTGGTTAAAATGACGTCACCATCATGGAGATCAGTGTTTGCTTTAGTTGGGCTCTTGACCCTTGACCCCTGTGTTAGATTTCTCTCTGTATCAATGCATGTGCTGTTGTAAAGCAGAGAGATCAGAGCTGTGCAGTGAGCAACTCTTCACTGTTTTCATATGATGAGATAATCATCAGGCTGCCTTTTACAGCCAAATATCTTGTTTTTCCTCTTGTTTAGGTTTTCATAATCAACCATGTGACCACAGCGTCAAGCAAATGTTTCTCTAATAGTTCAGTAAATGAATTTTAAATAATGTAAGCATATAAAAATTGAACTCCGCACTGACACACACAGACGTCAACGAGATGGCAAAAGTACACACATCCTTTACTTAAGTAGAAGTACAGATACTCATGTTTAAAAGTACTCAAGTAAAAGTTGAAGTACTGACTAAACTTGTTTACTCAAGTAAAAGTATAAAGTATGGGCTCTAAAATGTACTTAAGTAAAAAGTAGCCAATACTACTACCTGTTTTAGAGTCACGCTCGTACCTCACAACTGAACTACCATTATGTAGAACACAAGCATAAAAAAGACTGATGGAATAAATCTATTTGCCACTACCTAGGTAGTGGAAAAAAACACAAATTTATAATACAATTATGATGTAAGATAAGAGTGTAAAGGACAAGCGTATTGATAATAATTGTGACAGAATTCCCTTTGTCTCAAGTTCTCAACCATAATTTTAGCTATTCTTTGTGTTGCCTTCCGCCTTGGTCCGTGGCAGCTTCTTAGACTACTAGCCTATGTCTGCGATGCGTAATAGCCAGGAAATGACTGTTTGGTACTGTGATTGTCAAAACATTTTATAACAGAATTTCACTGCTTTCAATTTTAGATTAACTGTCCCTTTAAATTTTAAGCACAGACCATTCATGGACATATCATTATACAAAGGTTGTAGACACTTGGGAGATCTTGTCAAAAAGAGAAAACTGAGAAATAAAGAGATAATTAATTAGGCAAGTCAATTTACTTGGTAACCATTACTGTTTTTCTCGATTGGTTAAACACATTTCTTGAAATTATGCCTCGCTTTAAAATATTAAATGTTTAGCCTCTTACATTGTACGTTACACTCGTTCAACATTAAAACTGATGTCAGTGTTGCTAGATTAGGTGGATGATTTCCAGCCCAAAGGCTCACTAAAACCTACTCACTCCAACAAAAACCAGCCCAAAATTTTAACTTCCAAAATAATGTGATAGTATTTTATTGCAATGTCAATCAACGTTGATAAGGATCGTTTTTTATTTCCTTATAATTTTAATCATGACAAGATGAAAAAATATAATAAAAATCAGGAAAATAGATCAAACAGATCAAACAAGGCAAATGCATTAAGAAAATAAGACTAATAGGATATGTCCAGAAACCCCTTCAAATGTCAATCAGGAAATTAGCGCATTTTTGTGCAAAAGTGCCCACTATAATTAGTTCATGGAAAGCAACGCAATGAGCAGGTATTTTTCACTCGTTCATGAACTTAACGCACACACCACGATAACAAAAACATGCAATTCATACATACTAATGAACAACAGCAACAATAATGCGCTTACCTTAACGAGCTGCCTTAACTTCTGACAGAACTACAGTACATATTTCGTGAAGTATATGTTTGTAGAACATGCGAATAGCTAAATATCTAAATTACATATTTAAAATCTGGTCCTTTGGCGCTAAAAACCCTACCACTCACGAGTCACCACGTGATGCAGAATATCACGCTCGAGATCTGAGAACAGTTACTCCGTCTTCGTTGATTTGATTGGTCACCGCATTGCTCTGTAAACAGTAACTCCCGCCTTCTTACATTTGATTGGCTAGTGGCCACCTCACAAAGCGCTTCAGCTTTTAGGCAGACCTATCGTTAGGTTGAAAAAGTCACGCAATGACAAGAAATAATATTGATTGTGCATCAAATACAGATTAAAACTAAAGTAACGAGCCTGGTTTGAAAATGTAAGAAGTAGAAAGTACAGGTATTTGCGTAAAAATGTAAAAAGTGAAAGTAAAAAGTCGTCAGAAAATAAATAGTGGAGTAAAGTACTGATTCCAGACAAATCTACTTAAGTACACTTCCCATCTCTGGACGTCAAGAACCAGCATATGAAGCTCAACAATGGTGACAATCAACAAAACGCTTCATGCTGCAATGCATGAAAAACTCCCATCATGCACTGCAGTATGACTAATTATTGTCACCACTGTTGAGGTTCATGTGATAAATGTTCATGTCTAAAAGCATGATGAGGATGTTTTATCTCAATATTGAAGCATTATTGTGGCATTGATTTAGGAGGTTTGTTTTAAAATATCCAAATGTAGTTAATAAACCCAGAGATTTAAACCAGAAACACTCATTCATGGAAAGCATAAACTATTCTGCTCCTTTAAGATTTGATTCAGCATTGCACAATGTTTGCTGTAAAATAATATTGTAATCGCTTAGAGGTAAATCTCTTTGAATTATTGAACGGCTCAATAGCCCAACTAAACACACTGAGCACAATTATGGTGACAATGTTGTTGTTGTTGTTTTCTTTCTTCCAGCTGATGTCATCCAAGGCTGTGGCTGAAGTCAGTTGTAGTTCTTGTGCAGGTGTTCATCACTAATGCTCAATCATCATTTAATTACTCAATTATCTCATTCACTTTAACTCTTTGAGGACTTGCTTGTGACTTGAGAGAAATTACTTGGTTCCTCCTCTGGTGAAATCAGCTCATGGGTTCATGGGTGAAACAAAAATATGGCAGGACTTTTACTCTTTGGCCCATGGACTACCCGCCTCTGAATAGCACAAAACTCATTCATAATTCCCAAAATGCATTGCAGTTGATCCGTTTATCTAAATTAGTTGGTTGATTCTCACCATTGCTGAGCTTCATACACTGATTCTTGATGTCTGTGTGATTCTAAAATGTGTTTTGATGAATATACATCCATTTTTCACAAATCTTTCTAGACATCAAAATACAATCAGACTCCCTGATCTTATAATGTTCTTTCAGGATCAACACTAAATCAAATTACATCATCACAGTGGTGTCAATGGTTCCATACCAACACCATTTGGTCACGTTCTTGTTTGCACTGTCATATCAAGTGCATTTTAAAAGCTCACAGTTTCAGCAGATCACATCAAGTAATAGTCAACGGTCAAGATCCCAACTCAAGGAAACACTGATCACCTTGATGGTAATATTCTTAAAACATTAAAAGATGTTTTTAAAATGTATTCAAACACATGAAAAACCTCTAAGGAACGTTCTTATAACACACTTTTGTTAGCTGGGGTGTATTTCAGAATGTAGTTATTGTGTTTCTCTGGGTAAATTAAATTTTTGTAGTTTTTGTTGATCTTTTCTGCAGTGAATCTGTTTGTTAACAGCAGATGTTCATCACTAATGACTCAATCATCACTATAATAATAATAAAACTCAATACAAATTCTGTCAAACAGGAGCACAGAAAGGTGTTGGTTTTAGGATAAATCTGGGCCAGAATTTAAATGAACTGTTGATTATATTTGGGTCAGTTCTGCTTTATTTGTTTTGTTTTTTGACATGTGGCATTGCTTTGGCTTGCTTGTGGCCCAAACCTGGCAAACAGGAGCGACCACCCAAGGCCTCATTCCACGCGTATGTGGGCCAGATGAGGCGGTATGGGGAGTAAGTGTGGGCCGATTTGGGCCGCAACGATTTGCTGGTTTGGTTGCTATCTGGGATATGACCTTTAGTTTACTTTTGAAATACTGTTTAAGTTACACTGACACTTTTTTTTTTAACTTGGAAAAAAATGAAAACAAATCAGAGCAATTAAAAAAGCCCAGAAGCAGAAATTATGTCAACCATTTTCTTTTAATAATTGGTTTGGCAATTACATTATACAGTAGTTTTATTCACAATATTTTTTAAATATACAAAATAAATAAAAAAATAAAGGAAATAAATCACTCAGCATAGTAAAATCTGATATTTTCACTGTAATATATCAAATGGTTAGGCCATAACATCATAGTGTTTAATTCAACATTTCTTTCAAATTCATTTAAAAAAGGCAATGTTATAAAAGTTTTAGAACTGTAACAATTCAAATGAAAACGCCACAATGTAAAAATAAAATGTGGGACCCTTATATTAACAATGTACAATTAAGGAACTCTCTTTAGTTAAGAAACAAAAAAATAGCAAAAATATAGGAAGATAATAGGAAAAGACAGACCGACCTCAACTAAAAGAGCTGGATTCTTCTGTTTCGATGATGACTGGCAAACCGTCTAACAAAATCATCCAAGTCAAGACATTTGGCTCTCCTTACCTCAATGCTTAAGACTCCAAGATTACCAAGTCTATCTATCATCAGCCATGGTAGTGCGTAAAGTTGTTTTTATGAGCTTAAGTGCAGAGAAGCTGTGCTCACAACTTGCACTGCTGACTGGTAAGGCCACAGCTATGCAGCACAAGCGAAACAGTTGATAGAACACTTCTTTGTATGGCTCAAGAAAGATGATAAACTCTAAAAGACTAGACAATTCATTTCCAGTCTGAGATTTTCTTTCTATAACCCTCCTCACTTGATGCAGTTCATGTTTTATGTCTTCAACATCACATTCATAAATCCTAGCAAAACTAAAAATGGTCTCTTCGTCCAGAAAGTTTCTGCTCTTAGGGTTCAGTGCTTGTATACCTTGCATAATACTGCAGTTGGATTTACTGAAACGCCTCTGCATCTCCCCACTTAAACAATCCAGAATGGGGTAAAATATACCACTTCTGAATTGTTCCATGTCTCCTTCCTTACACCTCCGTTGTCCAACAGTGGATTCAACAATTGACCCGCTTAATCTAGAATTCATTTTTTGTGGCCTTTTCACCACAGTTTCGACTGCAACATTGCACTGCTTTCCCATGTCCACAGTGTTTTTCCATATTTCATCAAAGGATGAATCACTTCTTAGGTCTTGGAGGGTATCTTGAAATGCTTCAACTAAGTCCACAGCATTCGCTAAATCAAGAGAGGTTGATTGAAGCATTTCTGCAAGGAATTGTGCCTCCCCAAGGACTTTTGTAAAGATCACAAGTGTTCCAATAAAGGTAAGATCCAGTTGTGCAAGTAAACCCAGTGCTTCCACAGAGCGTTCTCCACTGTTCTCCACATCAATATCATGCAGCACACGCAATACAGCGGGCAGTCTGTCCTTAATATTTTTGCAAGCCTTGTACCGACATGCCCATCTGGTGTCACTGAGTCTTTGTAGCTCTCTTGGGGCACCTTGGTACATTTCCTTTTGCACAGAGAGCCATTTCTGGTGCACATAGGAGCCTGACATGTACACATATAATTTCTGTAGTAGGGAAAAGAAGGTTTCAGATTCAGGCACTGATTTTGTTGAGTCAACTAGAACAAGATTAAGACAATGTGCTTTGCAGTGCACATAAAATGAATGTTTTGCATTAGCTCTAATCCTAGCAGAAACACCAGAATGTCTCCCTGACATGACCGATGCCCCATCGTAACCTTGCCCCACTAGATTTGACCTATACTCAAGTCCATACCTCTCCAGGCATTGCATTATTTTTTGAGTAAGCCCCTCTGCATCAAGATCAGTAGCTTGCTTGAAATCAAGAAAACTTTCATGGACGGCACCATTATAGTAGTACCTAAGTACTATTGACAGTTGTTCCTTCTTTTTCAGATCTTTTGTATCATCTACAATGATGGAAAAAAATGTGTTTTCCTTTACTTCACTGATGATGCTTTCACGTACCATATCTGACAGACACGCAAGAATCTCATTTTGAATAATGTTACTTGTGTATTTTGCATTACCTACAGCTTTTTATTTCTTGTCAATCAGTGGACTATTTGTTTGTAGATGCATCTTCTCAATGTGTCCCCTTTGTGAAATGTTTTGCATTGCAGTAAATAAAAGTACCTCAGCAACTGTTTTAATGTAGGAACGATTTTGTTCAACTAGTTTTTGGTGTTTCTCATCGAGGACACTTAACACTGAAGTGTCTGTCAAAATCCTTCTTTTGTGTTCGCTCCACGCTAACATGGAGTTTACATGATTTTCTGATTTTTCATGTGCCCTGAATCCTCCATCTTTATACATTGCCTTCTTCCAGTTGGAATAGCCCAGTGGTGAAGTGAATGAAGTCTCTTGAACACCAGGGAGAGAAAAGTGTCTACAAGTAAAACAATATGCAGAGTCTTGGCTTGCAAAATACTCCAGCCATTGGTGTTGTGCGTACCAGCTCTTGTTAAAAGCTCTTTTCCGGTCACCCTGCAAGGTGCGTGGGAATAACTTCAAGTGAGGCTGTGTTGGTCCTGCTGCCCGAGACTGTGAGATGTCTGCAAGTAAAAATATAGTCTTATAGCAATGACTAGCCTTCCAGGGATCCTAAATTAATTTAAACAATGAGTAATATAAATAATTAGTTAAAGCTGGGAAGAGTGTGCAATTTGTCAATTAAATCAACCTAGAAATACATACAGTTGTTTCTACATAGTTAAGTTTAAATGAAAGTTAATAACGATAGATACCTCTCCAAATATGTAGACAAGTCAGAATTCTTTCAAGTTTTAGGAACGATCTAGGTCACGTAATATCACCCATAGCATATTAAATGTCACAGAAAACGACAATGCTACTTCTAATTGGGGCACCAACAAGAATTCTAACGATCGAATAATCTACAGCAGGCCAATAATGTTATCCAAACAACTTGACAAACCCCTCTAGAAAATATGCATTAAAATAAAAGACAACCGGAGCACACTCATGTGGTCTGTGCAGATAACGGTGGGGGGTGGCGGGTCTGTGGAGATTGGTATCTAGGAGATCTAGTATGTAAGTTCACTATCACCCCACCTGACATGTGACTACACAAACGATCATATTTTTCTTCTGAGTGTCCTTCATTTTCCAGCCCAAAGAGAGATCACAGTATATCAGATCAAGGGTGAAGAGCCCAATAAAGTAAACACTGATCACATTAATGGTGACTTTAATAACAATGAAACATCAAGTCATTCATGTTCTGCAGCATGTTGATTTGTGAAAGTCCCTGTGAAGCAGAATAGTGATTGTCTTCAGTTTTCTGACATATTTCACAATGAAACTTAATATTGAATGAGGAAGAATAGTGGGTGTGGTTCATGTTTTCTACTGTGATGATTGGATGAATAAAAACCTGGCTGATAGTATTACCATTTTCTTCGTTTGAATAATATTCAACTTAAGTGTCCCATACAGACATTAAACACTTTACTCACAAAATGTAATGACACATAAAATAGTACAGAACAACTATATTCATTATTAGTATTGTACGTCACTACTGAATAGGTTTAAATATAGAAATAACCTTCAATATACTCCCAAGTCCGACAAACCATGGTTTACAATGAAACTGAGACAGCTTCGTCAGGCCAAAGAAGATGCTTACAGAAGTGGGGACAAAGTCTTGTATAATTCAGGCCAAAAACACACTGACAAAGGAGATAAGAGCAGCTAAGAGAAGCTACTCTGAAAAGCTGAAGAACCAGTTTTCAGCCAACGACCCTGCATCGGTGTGGAAAGGCCTGAAAGACATTACCAACTACAAGCCATCATCCCCTCAGTCTATGGGTAATCAACGACTGGCTGACGACCTGAACGACTTCTATTGTCGTTTTGAAATGCAGAGTCTCACCCTTCACACCCGCCCTGACCCTATCTCTGCTATACCATTAACACCTCCTCTTGACATTCAACCTGCACTTAAGATCTGCGAAGAGGATGTTTGCCAGCTTTTCCGCAAACAAAAGATCAGAAAAGCACCAGGCCCAGACAATGTCTCACCCTCCTGCCTGAAAGTCNCCTGGATTGGCAGCGGGTGCAGCAGGCTGTGAGGCAGTTGCCTGGACAACTGTGGGATGTAACAGTGACAGGTCGCAGTCTCCTCTGGAGGCGTGGGTAAGAATCCCACTTCTGACATTGCTTTGCACATGCTGGAGCCTCCTCGTGCTTTGCATGGAAACTGTTGTTCGCTGAATTTCTGGCAGAGTTGTCAAACCCAGTTCCTGAAGAGCAAGTGTCCAGCAGAGTCTAGCACCAACCACAGCTGCCTTGAAGTTGCTAGTAATCCGCTGGAGGGCTTGGTTATCAGGAGAAGTTGTGGTTCGTCAGGCGGAAGAGTGCAATACTGCCTGCCACGTTAGCAGGCCAGAGAGGGCCAGTGGCGCAATGGATAACGCGTCTGACTACGCATAAGAAGATTCCAGGTTCGACTCCTGGCTGGCTCGCTGCACCTGCTCTGCTTTTCGTGCCATGGGACATCCGCTGACCTGGGTCAAAAATAGCTCAGTTGGACAACCGGTTCCCGTGCCTTTGATAGCTCAGTTGGTAGAGCGGAGGACTGTAGGCGTCCCACTGGACGCGGCAGTGAGATACAAACAGCACACATAGTGTAACAATTTAAATGGACTTATCATGAGCAAAGACCTGACAAAGTTGCTAACAAGCAGCCTTTCCATGCCGTTTATACCAAAACCGAAATCATCTTCCCGTTTAAAACATGGTTTGTTGAGAAATGCTCTCAACATGCCGATCATTTGTGTAATTAATATAGTTTTTGCTAAATGTAGATAAAGAAGACCTTGCAGTTTATAATCAAGCAATAAATCGAAGAGGTAAGTGCCAAAAAGTGAGCACCCCCCGGGAATTGCGCCTCTGGTTGGACGTTATTTCTAAATGGCCTGTGTGTGACATTGAATGGCTGCAGTCACAAGTCATTCCGAAAGTCGAAGGACTGCCGTTGCAGAGCCGCCTCTCAGGTTGAAGCCATGCGACAATCAGTCAGGGTGGCCGAGCGGTCTAAGGACAAAGTGCGGGGTCTCCGGGCGCCGGGACCCCCAGGGGTCCTCGCGGCTGCGACCCCAAAGTCGAGGCCCGAAAGCGCAGTTCGGCCACGATCCAGGGGACGGCGCCACAGCGTCTACGCGCAGCTTAGCCCGCGCCCAGCCAAGTAGATGGTGCCGGGTCTCCTACTTTTCCACTGTTCCTCCCTCATGTCCTCTAAATGAACGGTGCGTCCAGCCGGAGACCCCCGGCAGCCTCCCTGACCACGAAACCACTATTTGTCCACTGATCCACTACATTGGATCATACATTGGACACGCCCCCCAGGCCCCGGCCACTACCACCAAACCACTTTTCGTCCTCTAAACCACTATTTTTCCAGAAACTCGATCCCGGGCCGAGGCGACCCGCGGATCGCATAGGCACGCCCCCCGGATCCCCCGCCGGCGGTCCCGGGCAGGTGGTCAGTGTTTTTTTTTAAACGTTGCCCATTTCAATTGATCTTCGNTTTTATGGAATTTTACTATTTTAATAAAAAAATGTGAAAATACTGTTACGTTATACTGCATTTTCCCTGTAAAAATACATTTATTCTTTACAGTGTATAGATAGCATCTAATTCATATTTACATTTATCACAAAGAACTGTGAATTCTACATGGTGTAAATAGAATATAAGGCAACTAGTACATATAGCCGCTGCTAAATTCAACTGGGAAAATATAGACTATATTTGGTGTCAATGTGTGTTTTTTAAATATTTTTTACAGTTATGATAAAAATGTGATATGGCTGTGAAATTCTAATGGATTTTTCAGTAAAAATACACTGTATCCAACTCTGACAAAAAAATAAACATGAACGTTTTTTAAAGGACATGTCAGGTTAACAATACACAACAATCACTTTAATTTAAAGGAAATAGACGTTTTTTCCAGTAACACATTTAATCAGTTAAAGAACAGGCGACATGTACATTAGGTGTCAATGTATGCATTTTTATGGAATTTCACAGTTCTGATTAAAATGAGATGTTACTGTTAAATTCTACAGTTTTTTTCTGTGTAAAAATACATTTATTTTTTACAGTGAGGTAATGTAATGAATACAAAAATAAAGTCCAAAAGCAAAGGCTCCAATAAAACTGTTCATTGACAAGTTAATGTGATGATCATGTTCACATATTACTCACCATGCAAACTTCCTGTGATTGCTGTATGGAGTCTTTTTGAGTCCAGTTCAGTTGCTCTGTTAAAGCAATCTTGGTGATGTTGACTTAGTTTTGCCAATCTTGATGTATTCTGATTCTGAAAAATAATTTTAAACCTTTTAGTTACTCTAAACAAACATCTATACAAAACTTGCAAATAGCTCAAACTCTACTTAACAACAGTGACTGAACACCATCTAGTAGAGTTTCATGATAAACTGTAATGTTGGCGTGACAAAGTCTGGCAAAAACTAATTTAAACTGGTTAACAAGATCAACTTTGACAGTTGAACAGGCCCTACAATCAGACAGGTCAAACAGAAAGACGGTCAGATATGAAAACAGACAGACATAAATACAAAGGGTGTTTTGACAGTGATAGAGTGATGGATAAAGTGTGATGGATTAGAAACTTCATAGGGCATGCAGCCAGAACTAAAGTAGCGGTCCTTAATCCTGGTCTTCGCGACCCCCGCTCTACATATTTTGCATCTCTCTCTTGTTTAAGGGTGCCTTCACACCTGCCTCATTTAGTTCGGTTGAATCGCACAAGAGTTCATTATTCCTTTTGGTGAGGTTCGTTTGGGCAGGTGTGAATGCAGCAATAGCAATCGGGTATGCACCAAAAGTGAACCAAACAAACGTACAGAGACCTGCTTGAAGAGGTGGTCTCGGTACGCTTTAAAAACGAACCCTGGAGAAATTTTTCCTGAACACTCTTTTGTGCTGTGCTGTACAGTATCAAAGATAATGTTGATTTTCAGTTAGTCTCAGCCTCAGACGTCACACCCATGGACCGTTGGCAGAACGTCTGATGCATAAGGCACACTTTCTTGGAAACACTTCAGCGACTTCGAAGTCGTCATCTGATTTAATTAATTTCACAGGATAATTTCACAGGATTTCTGGGAGACGTGCGTGTCGCGTTCTTTAACGGTCAACAACACGAAGCCGTCTGATCTAAGAAGTAAGCTGTCGTCTTTACATCGGATGCTAAATTCTTAAAAGTATGCGAGGTTCTCGGCATAAACCCATAATCGTACATCGGTCTGTTACTGCAGGGACATTTCCACACCTCTAAACATGACAAGGCACAAAACGAAACGTGATTGGTTGCTTTACCTGCGAGTCTAATGCCCTTTTGTGCGGGCCATGGCCAACGAAAGCGGCCAAAGTTTCCTTCAGTATTGGAGGTCTGGCTACTTGAGACTTATTTTTAAGTACCTTGGCCCACCAAGACCTATCTGAGTCTGCATAGGCGATATAGGGTTGCTGTTGCATACATTTATACACAATACTATGCAAAATGCAAAAAAAAAACATAATTTTACTGTGCAACTTATAAACCTTACATTAAATTCTCCATTTTGTTATGAGATTTCTTACCTTTGTATTTGCTGATTAATTGCTCTTGAAGCCCGTGCTTGTCATTCTTGGTATAGAATTGTCACAGCTACACATTTATGCAATACCTGTAAGTAAATAATTTAATAAAATTTAGTTTATTATTATGATTATTATTATGTAACTTGAATTATTCATGCCAAAATCCAGACATTACTTACCCTTGTTGCTCCAAACCTGTTTTGTGCTTTTCTGTGGATGTAAATACAGAGATCCATTTAATAGGAGCACTTGTGACCAGTCCACTAGTCATATAGATAACAAAATGTCAATGAAAATTGATTGTTGTTTGTTTGATAGATTAATGTATTGTATGTAGGGCTGGACATGGGGGGAGGGGATACAGGGGATATAAATTCAGTGATATAAATGTGCTATGCAATGTTCATACATAAATCTAGTGGGATTTTCTATGTTTCTTACAAGTTTAAATGTCCACAAATGAAGCACCCCCTTTAAATCTCAGCCATTTCCTTTACTTATTGCATAATAATAAAAATATATCAGTATTGACATTTTAATTACTATTTTACAGAATTTTACCACACTTTGTTAGTTTTGATACAAAATCACTGCAATGATACCTTTAATAGTACTTCATTAATCCTTACACGTGACCCGTTGTAATCACTAACTGTGCTTTTTTGATTCATTTGTAAATTCTTAAGAACTGTATAAGAAGTATGACGAATTTTATTTATTGACTAATAGCTACATAACGTTACTATGAAAATTTCTGCAACAACACGCAGGTGACATAAAACAGACAACAAATTAAACCCTAAACACAATACTCTTATAAACAATGCTAGCTTTCATATTTTACAATTTTGTTTTTATAACGTTACATGTTTAGGTCAGAACTCACCTTTCCTCGTGTGCGTTTCGCGGGAGATCGTTGCTAACTGAGTTAACGTCATTGTCACGTGTCTCCAATTCCCGGGAAGCACATCCAGAAGTTGTCATTTATTTGGATTTCACGTTAAAACTGTGACTCCATTTGTACTAGTGCTGGAGAATTGAAACGGCAATATACAAAGGTGTCTTAAAATATAAAGCCGAGCCAACATAGAGCGAATACGTCACGAGCTCCGTTTGCGTCTGTTCGATCTTCCGTGGTGTCCGCCTATGACACTTAAGTATCGCGAGACCGTGTCAAGCGCATACTGATCTCGCGCTCCTGTGATGTCATAATCCGTATGGTCTGCGCAGCGCCATTTGTGTTTAAGTTACGTTATGGTTACACAGAGATCTCTTTCATAATGGCAAGGTTTTCTTAATAAACGAGACTAACTGTGCAGGCAATACAAGTATACTTATATTTTGATTTAAATCAAAAGAATATGTCTGTGTGTAAAGTTCATTAACCCTTCATCGCCGTTGCTGATTTGGGTTCTTCTGCATTTCAGTGAACCTTGCTGTTCGTTACAGTTATATTTCATCCTGCACTTGCTACAGTTATATTTCTTGCCTACCATATTAAGATCTCCGGCCTACCATATTAGGATTTAATTGTAGGGAGCGCTCTCAATTACACATACGTATATCATGTGCAATAACACATACGTATATCATGTGCTCTTTATCTTGACACCTTTCCGGGGGCTTTCGGACGATACATGATTTAACCTTGGTTTTATTAAAAATGAACTCATGGTTTAGCGTGATAATGATAAACAACCCAGCGTTCTTAATTAAACTTCTCTACAAAAGTGTGTGTGGTGTACGTGCAGTTCCTGTCTTAGTTTGATAAGATATTTGGTGTGTACGCAGGTGTTCAAGTGTTCAAACTCATACATGAGGCCCATAGCCCTTGTTAAGATCAGAGAAGTATATGAACTCTATAACTTCCTTTAAATGTATTCTTTAAATAAGAAAACTATTTTATATAAGAAAACTCAGTAATATATTTAGAATATAAGAAAAGTCAATAATATGTCTAGAAAACGACATAAGTGTCAAATACAAGGCCCGAGGGCCAAATCCGGCCCGCCCTCTCATTTTATGTGGCCCGCGAGAGCTTACAAATTATTGTAGTGTTATTATACATTTTATGTCCACGACCTGAAAATGCAACTCAACTTTATTACCTGCGCGATGACGACATCTAGCCAGTAGGTGGCAGTGTCCGTATATATCGCAGAAATAAGCCCCTCCAGTGCGATCAGGTTGTTTCTTGTTTCACACTGGAGGGGCTTATTTCGCGATAACAGCCGGCTGCTTGTACATTATACCGCTTGTTACGCGGGATACTTGCCACATGAGAAAAAAACTTGACATGAAATGTGAATTTGAAATATTTTATTAGCTCATTTTTACTGAATGCAAACCTAACAGGAAAAGCTGTTTACTTTCGGTTTTAAGGTAAGAAACAATGTTCAAATGTCACGAACATTCAATTTGGTTTAATAATTTGTAAATATAATGTCATATATGTTATTAAAAGACATATTTATTTTTAATTTGTCAAAAAAAGCCTGTCAAAATGATTTGTTGCGTCAGGGTTACCCTGTGTTATTAGTTTTGAGAGGTTATCTGGGAATAACGAACCTGCAAATGTCGCGACTGGCCAATCAGAATTAAGCATTCCAACGAGCGGTGTAATAAGTGAGTGATATGATATATATATATATATATATATATATATATATATATATTAATTAGACACATTGTGTCAAACAAATAAAAATTTATGCAGAGGGGAGGCTATTTCAAGAGGGATGGGAAAGCAAATACATGTTTGTGCTTAATGGAAACAAGCCGGTGTGTCGTCTTTGCCAGGAGGCCATCCCTGTTAAAAAAAACCAGCATATGCTTATTTGGTATGTTTTGATGCTGGTTTGTGCTGGTTTAGTTGGTCTTTAGCTGGTCATGTGCGGTCCGTAGCTGGTTTAAGATGGTCCAACCAGCATCAAAACATACCTAACCCAGCATATACTGTTTTTTTTCAACAGGGGTGGCTGTGCTCAAAGAATACAGTACAATTTACGTCTGCACTTCGAAACCAAACACAGAGCAAAGTATGCTAACCTTAGCCACCTAGAAAAGCAACAAAAGGTACAAGACTTGAAAAAAACTTACATTTTTGGCAGAATTTGTTTGCAAATGTTTCTGCAAAAAGTGATGCAGCCGTGAAAGCCAGCTTTATTGTGGCTGAAGAAATCGCCCGAGTTACCAAGTGTTTTTCAGAAGGTACATTTTTAATGCAGTGTATGCTGAAGATATGTGAGCGAGTGTGCCCTACACAAAGGCCTTTAAAAATGTTAGCTTGTCAAGAAACACTATGTAGACCGACTATGTGTTCATACAGAAACATATCTTCTTTTTTTTTTAATAAACTGTACAGTAGTTGTACACTTGAATACACTTTATTTTACTGGTCTTTTACTGTCAAAACTAGGTATTAATTGAGTTATTACCAAAATGAGTAATTAAATGCAGATGTAATTATGCAGTGTGATAAAAGAGTGGATACATTTATATAGTCTTACAGTTACAACCGGCCCTTTGAGAGCAATCATAATACTGATGTGGCCCGGGATGAAATCGAGTTTGACACCTGATCTAGACCACTGATTTGTCATTTTTTATCAGTATTTTCATTCATAGACAGAAAACATGACTGCATACAAAACACACATCATTGTTGACAGCTTAATTAGCGGACAGCGGATGATTTTAATTTATCTGATCAGTAGTGACATGTTTTGTTCTATATTAATAATGGGAAAAGTTATTCAATAATTCAATAATTAAGTAAACCATAGCCTTACCTTTTGCAAAGATGACAATAACAGCGCAGCGGTCGGTGATCAGTCAAAAGTAAGCAACAGGAGAGAAACGCGATTGGTCAAAAGTAAGCCCCGTAGAGAAACGCGATTGGTCAAAAGTAAGCCCCGTAGAGAAACGCGATTGGTCAAAAGTAAGCCCCGTAGAGAAACGTGATTGGCTCATGTGGGCTTACTTTGGGCTTACTTTGGCTCAGGCAGTGGGAAACAGTAAGCGCAAGCGAGAGGTAGTGGGACCGACGCCCGCATTCTCCACGTCAGTGGCTTTTGGAGCCTCCTTCACGCATTTGTGCGTCTTAGCCCTCCCTATGCTACCTGTCGAGGCTCACCAGTGCAGAAAAAGGTCTTCGTGTTGATTCCTGCTCATATGTTCAGTCACAAAACGCCATCAGGGTCCGGTGTTGCTCCTCGCTGTGGCACCTCGACACACATGACAAGAGTCTCCCATATGGTACGTGCATTGCTTTTACTCAGAGCAACGTGATGCAGGAGCTTCACGTCCAAAGACAATCGAGTTGTCACTTAAGATTCCACACGTTTTCTTGCAGTGTTACTTGCAT
The DNA here is from genome assembly GCF_024868665.1 of Triplophysa rosa. Taxonomy (NCBI): domain Eukaryota; kingdom Metazoa; phylum Chordata; class Actinopteri; order Cypriniformes; family Nemacheilidae; genus Triplophysa; species Triplophysa rosa. The sequence goes on along the minus strand of NC_079912.1, from coordinate 540,180 downwards.
TTTCAATAAGCCAGTGTGCACGTGTGCTGTGGTGCGTCTCTTTGCGCTAGAAATCACAAGAAATCTCGCAAACTCTCTGGAGACTTCAGAATACGTTTTTTTCTTTTATTTCACTGTATGTTTATTATATATATATATATATGTGTGTGTGTGTGTGTGTGTGTGTGTGTGCGTGTGTGTGTGTGTGTGTGTATATAAATATAGTATAAATATAGTACACATTCAACATAAACCAATGTGTACATATAACCTTTAATGTGATTTACAAATTTTTGCTTTGCAGGAACCTTTAAGGAAATCACGGGCAAAAGACCAAAGAAAAGACCAAAGAAAAGCTGTCAGGGCAGTTTTTAAAACACGTCTGACTTTCACTTACCTGCCAACTCCCAGAGCCACATTATCCGGTTCAGGTGTACTTGATGATCTGCAATCTACAGGTGGCATCGCCTCCAGAGATAGGACTGAACGCCCCTGCATCAGAAAGGTGCACAGAACCCTAAGCGGACAGAACCCTGTAAATTACTGACTGTCTGCGAAACGTTGTCGGGACCTAATGTCAAACACAATGGTGGAAACGGCCTGCAGAAGACTGAATCCTCGTAGTAGTGTGGCCGAGCGGTCTAAGGCGCTGGATTTAAGGCTCCAGTCTCTTCGGAGGCGTGAGTTCAAATCCCACCGCTGCCAGGGATCTGCAGTTAGTGCCAGCTTGGAGCTGTCTTTAATTCATCTACTTATGTACCTCCAGAGCCACATTAACTGGTTCAGGTGTGCTCGATGAGGGATGAACCTGCACTCACCTGCCGTACTGAACACCTCCCACTCCCCCTTGAGGGCCTACAACAAGAACTTGTTGCACACCTTCACGAGCCTGGATAGCTCAGTCGGTAGAGCATCAGACTTTTAATCTGAGGGTCCAGGGTTCAAGTCCCTGTGCGATGGGAAAGTCACCTTTACCTTGTGAGCTGTTCTGGCCCGCCCTCTGTTGAAAAGAAAACGTTTGCTCGTGAGTTGGAGTCGACATATGGGCTTTGAGCAGGGTTTAATCGACTTTGCTTCAGCGCATGCACCAGAAATTCCTTGAGACCTCAGCAAAACCTGCCAATCCCCTCCCTGCAGATGTAGTCAAAAGTCCTGCTAGCGAAGGCGGTGGCTTGCCGTGAGTAAGCGGTTGGCTCTGCAACGGTTCGAATCCGGGTCACGGCAGGACACGTGCTGTGTTTGTGTCGTTGATCTGATCCTGCCTGTCCCTTTTTGACGTCTCCGTTACATCGCCCGTTACGCTGCCGGCTCGTCCCTCTTTGCGCACGAGTTAAGCCCAGAGGGCACGCAACCTGTTGTAGTCGTGGCCGAGTGGTTAAGGCGATGGACTTGAAATCCATTGGGTCTCCCCGCGCAGGTTCAAACCCTGCCGACTACGGCTGCTGTGCTTTAGGCATTCACTTTGTCAGACGTACAGTTTTGTGAGCCGCTTTGTTGCTTTAACCCAAGTCGGTAGCACGGGATGAACAGAGAGTGAGAGAACACGATGCAGCCCTTTATAGACTCCCACGTGTTTGTTTCGAGCGGCTCTTTTACTGATGGAAAGTGTTCCTGCCAGTACGCTCGCCTGCTTTTGCTCAAAGTGCAGTTGACACGCTCTCTCTGCTTTTTGTAAATGCGTCTTTCATGCGGGATTCCATCAAAACTGTGTAACAAGCACTAGAAGCGAAGCACTTGCCAGCTGTTGTACCTGGTTCGAGTGAACTTGCAACTGTACAGCCATCTGAGAGATACAGTGGCGAAAAAGGGCCTGCCGAAGCCACAGTCCTGTGGTAGCGTGGCCGAGCGGTCTAAGGCGCTGCAGTTCAATGCTGGGGAACAATAGGCCATCAAAGGTGGGGAAGAAGGGGGAAAAGGAAAAGGAAAGATAGAAAGAATATCAAGAGAAGAGATAGCTCTTCCCTAATGTTTGAGTGTTGATGCATTTGTCTAGTTTTTGAAGCAATAAAACAGCGTACGTTTAATTTACATTGCTTTCTATTGCAGGCAGTCACCAGGACGGGGGTTCGAATCCAGCCAAAGACAACGTATTGTTGAATTTTTAGTCTTATTAAACAAACAAATTCTTGAATGCATTACTTTCAAAATAAACATATGTACTCGTTGGTTGTGTTTTAAACTCAAAAAAGATACCTGTGCTCTGTGGTATTAGTTATAACAAATATGCAAGCCACAGCAAATATGTTGAAAAATGCCTATTATGCAAGAACAACAAAATACAGAAATAGTCCTTCTTATATATTTATATTTTATGTTATTGCACAGGCACCGAGTATTGTGTTTTACTAAAACTAATAGAAATAATGAAAGTCAAAAACATGTCTTGATAGTTTCTTTTTATTTCACAAATAGTTAACAGAAGAATAAAGAATATTCAATTAAAATCGTTTAATAAGTTAAATAGCACGTTTAAAAAACTATATACATAAAGGTAAATAGAATATTAAAAAATAAATAAAAGACAAACAAATACAATTATAAAGAATGTATTTAAAAACAAGTAAGTGTAAAAAGGCCTTTCAGCCTTTGATAACGCTTTAAAAAATAGATAAATAACTACAAACTACTATTAACAATGAACAACTTGTTCAAATAACACTATTTACATAAAACTATATACATTATAGTTGCACACTATTTGGAGGTGGTTCTTCTCATTTCCTCCAACCATACCTCTTTTGAAACAGTCTCAGTGTGTGGGCAGTACACCCTGCCCCTATACTGGCTATGACCTGTTTCACTTGTTTTAAATTGGCCACACTTCTTGCATGTGTTGGCCTCCACAGTTCTTCTGTAGGGTCTCTTGGGTATGGCACCTGGATTGGCAGCGGGTGCAGCAGGCTGTGAGGCGTTGACCTGGACAACTGTGGGATGTAACAGTGACAGGTCGCAGTCTCCTCTGGAGGCGTGGGTAAGAATCCCACTTCTGACATAGCTTTGCACATGCTGGAGCCTCCTCGTGCTTTGCATGGAAACTGTTGTTCGCTGAATTTCTGGCAGAGTTGTCAAACCCAGTTCCTGAAGAGCAAGTGTCCAGCAGAGTCTAGCACCAACCACAGCTGCCTTGAAGTTGCTAGTAATCCGCTGGAGGGCTTGGTTATCAGGAGAAGTTGTGGTTCGTCAGGCGGAAGAGTGCAATACTGCCTGCCACGTTAGCAGGCCAGAGAGGGCCAGTGGCGCAATGGATAACGCGTCTGACTACGCATAAGAAGATTCCAGGTTCGACTCCTGGCTGGCTCGCTGCACCTGCTCTGCTTTTCGTGCCATGGGACATCCGCTGACCTGGGTCAAAAATAGCTCAGTTGGACAACCGGTTCCCGTGCCTTTGATAGCTCAGTTGGTAGAGCGGAGGACTGTAGGCGTCCCACTGGACGCGGCAGTGAGATACAAACAGCACACATAGTGTAACAATTTAAATGGACTTATCATGAGCAAAGACCTGACAAAGTTGCTAACAAGCAGCCTTTCCATGCCGTTTATACCAAAACCGAAATCATCTTCCCGTTTAAAACATGGTTTGTTGAGAAATGCTCTCAACATGCCGATCATTTGTGTAATTAATATAGTTTTTGCTAAATGTAGATAAAGAAGACCTTGCAGTTTATAATCAAGCAATAAATCGAAGAGGTAAGTGCCAAAAAGTGAGCACCCCCCGGGAATTGCGCCTCTGGTTGGACGTTATTTCTAAATGGCCTGTGTGTGACATTGAATGGCTGCAGTCACAAGTCATTCCGAAAGTCGAAGGACTGCCGTTGCAGAGCCGCCTCTCAGGTTGAAGCCATGCGACAATCAGTCAGGGTGGCCGAGCGGTCTAAGGACAAAGTGCGGGGTCTCCGGGCGCCGGGACCCCCAGGGGTCCTCGCGGCTGCGACCCCAAAGTCGAGGCCCGAAAGCGCAGTTCGGCCACGATCCAGGGGACGGCGCCACAGCGTCTACGCGCAGCTTAGCCCGCGCCCAGCCAAGTAGATGGTGCCGGGTCTCCTACTTTTCCACTGTTCCTCCCTCATGTCCTCTAAATGAACGGTGCGTCCAGCCGGAGACCCCCGGCAGCCTCCCATGACCACGAAACCACTATTTGTCCACTGATCCACTACATTGGATCATACATTGGACACGCCCCCCAGGCCCCGGCCACTACCACCAAACCACTTTTCGTCCTCTAAACCACTATTTTTCCAGAAACTCGATCCCGGGCCGAGGCGAACCCGCGGATCGCATAGGCACGCCCCCCGGATCCCCCGCCGGCGGTCCCGGGCAGGTGGTCTAGTGTTTTTTTTTAAACGTTGCCCATTTCAATTGATCTTCGGCTATGTCATCGAGCCCACCGTGCTGAGAGGTGTGTCGTGATCGCTAAAAATAAAATGCACATTTTGACCTGAAAATAAGAATCGGCAATAACCACTACACGTGGCTTGCGAATAAATGGGTAGCGGGGACTTTTCAGTGTATCATATCCATTATTCAGCAGAGGCCTCATAAGTGTTTCGGCTGCATTGTTTAAAATGACAAAGTGTGACTCACTGTGACCCTCAGTGACCTTTGTTTCATCTCATCTTCCAGTATTTGATTAAGCGCACTGTGTTTCATGACATAGCATGATCTTTAAACGTAAAATGCATGTTTTGATACAAAAATAAGCCTCCTTGATAACACATACAGGTGGCCTGTCAGTTACAATGGAAAGAGGGAACTTCCTGGTTGCTGTGTAGTCTGTTCGGCGGAGGCCAAATAGCTGTTTAAACGGCAATGCATAAAATAACTAAAAATGAATTCAAATGTTGTTTATTTGCATTGATCTTCCAGTATGTGATTAGGTACACTGTGTTGCACGACATACTTTGTGCATTAGTCACAGTATGCATATTTGAGCCTAAGGTTGACATCCGAAATAACCACTACACTTGGCTTGCAAATCAATGAGGCTTATTTACAAAATAAATAACTCCTTGATAACACATACACGTGGCCTGTCAGTTACAATGGTAAGAGGGAACTTCCTGGTTGCTGTGTAGTCTGTTCAGTGGTTGCAGAGTCACTCATTTACACTACACGAGGACCTCAAGCCGCGAGACCCCTGGGGGCCCGAGTGACCCCAAATTGCACAAATGTTTGCGTCACGCCCCCAAGGACGACATACCGAAAGGGCTAAGGCATGGAGCCCAAAAAAGTATTTTATATCCCCAATCACTCATCACTCTTCCTGCCCATTCGTTTCAATGGGAGACACTGAGACACAAGGCCGGATTTTTGCTGCATTCTCAACCAAGTCAAATACTCTTGGAAAGAAGCTAGGACCCCCAAACTTCACGTCCCAACTCGGTTGCCCGTGACGGTCGTGTGACCGAAGCCTCGAGATCCCCTGACCCCTCGAACCTCGTTTTCTGGACATCCGCTGTACAGTTTAATGAATGGGGTGGAACAAATAGTTCCAGGTATGGTGCCCGTATCGGGGGCCCCGAGGGAGGTGCGAACTCAGGGCGTCGAATGCTGACACATGGGGTCCCCTGTTGTGACATATTAAAGGGCCGAAACCGTAGGCGTACAGGAAGTGGTTGATAAAAAATAAACAAAAATATTCCTTGAAAAATACAGACACGCTTTTGTTGCTTTTTTGACCTTTGACCCCCAGAACGAGGTCGTGGGGCTTAGCTCTTCGGAGACGTATTCGAGGGGGCACTTGAGAGTCGGAATCTAAAATCTCGAGACCCCTCGACCCTTCGGGGGCGAACGGAAGGCCGACAAGATTTCCATTAAATGCACACGGTTGCAAACCCACTCATTTAAACTACACGAGGACCTAAAGACGCGAGACCCCTGGGGGCCTGAGGGACCCCACATTGCACAGGCGTTTGCGTCACGCCCCCATGGGCGACATACCGAAAGGGCTAAGGCCTGGAGCACGAAAAAGTATTTTATATTCCCAATCAGGTCACTCTCTTTGCCTATTTGTTTCAATGGGAGACACTTAGAAAAAAGCAAGACTTTTGCGGTACACTCATCCGAGTTAAAGACCCTTAGAAAGAAGCCAGGCCCCCCAAACTTCAGATCCCGACTCGGTGGCCCGTGAGGGTGGATTGACCGAAGTCTCAAAATCTTCCGACCTCTCGAACCTCGTTTTCTGGACATCCGCTGTACAGTATAATGAATGGGGCGGAACAAATTCCAGGTGTTACGTTTTTTGACCATATGATGGGCTAAAATGGCCAAACGACCGCGGAACGCCACGAGACTCTAGGGGGCTTAACGGCGAACCGCCCCGAGTAGCCCGACCCGGCCCTGATGCGCCTGTGGGTTTTGCGTCCGTTTACCCGGACTGCCAGGGCGAGGGGTCCGGGGGCGGGTCTGTCGGAATCCGGACCCCCACACGGACGGGTCCGCGGGGTCGTCGGACACCCAGGGTGGCTTTCGAGAATAGAAATGTGCTAGTGGACAAAAAATGGTTTCGCGGTAGTGGGCGGGGCCTGGGGTTCCACCCCCTTTGATCTGAGGCCCAATGAGTGAAGTAGATGATCAGTGGACAGATAGTGGTTTCGTGATAGTGGGCGTGTCTGGGGGGCGTGGTCCTTTTACACCCCACGCGTTCAATGGCCAGCGGGGACGAATAGCGGAAAGCAAGGACTCGACTCCCCAGCAGTAAGCTACCCCACCCTTAATGACCAGCCATTTAGCTGTGAAAGCGGCTATTTAGAAGGTTGGATTACCTCTGCGGAGGCTTACCTGAATGGGAAAAGGCTGGCGTGGACCATAAACGGTTTCGTGGACCGTGGTGGGGGGGTGGGGGTCTCACCGGGGTCTCCATGGCTCTTGGGCGCCCCAAGAGGTGTCCACTCACCCACTATATGGGGGGGTCTATTCAGCGACTACCGGGGATCCTTTTTCGGTGAGACGATGCATCGCCCCCACTATACGCCATATGGCAGTTTATTTGAATGGGGAAATTTCCACGAACCAGTGTTAATTTCGTTGACGAAAACTATGACGAAAAGTATTCGTTAACGACATGTTTTCACTGACGAAAACGAGATGATAACTAAATAAAAATGAATGCATGATAACGAAAACTGTAATAAAAATATACTGACATTTTCGTCAACTAATAAAAACGAGATGAAAATATTCTTGTCCCACCTGGCGGACATCAGTTTGCGCGCATGTGCTTATCTCATATAAATGGTAGAGAGAAGTCTCTGGGAGAAGGGGAAGCACACACGTGTATTCTGTGTCTCCACGCGGTTTACAAAGCGTCTTATTTTCCTTCACGATCGCTGGTAAAACGCCGCAAACTTGAAGCGCGACTGCAGGTGAGTCACCCCGAAACACATTACGAGGGCAGCACAAAGGTTTTTATATGCCTATGTTAACTTAACACGAGCTGCTGCATAACGTGAAATGCAACATAAAGTCAGCAAAAAGAAACCAGCGCTGTCCTCTACTGATTATAGAAGTGATGAAGTGAGTCAAACTGTACATTCGAACCAAGTATGTAACATGTTTGCATGATTAAAGAAATGTAATACAATTTATATAATATGTCTTTTTGAAAGCTATTTCTCATTCATTGCTGTATCAAGCAAAGACAGTGCAGCTCTTTCTTCAAAGAGGCATGCCATGAGCCAATAGCCTTTGAGTGTGAGCCCTGTCAGAGCGTTTCATTGGTTGAATGAACTGAATGAATACGCCCTACTTAACGAGTCAATTGAGTCAAATGGGATTGAATGAACTGGAACATGTCATTCATGGTCTAATATTCTGTGTTCCAACAATGCAAATCTAGTTACTGAACTTTTCTGAAAAATAAAGGTAATGACCTGGTTTAATTTCATTCTAAGGTGAAGTAAATTATGTCAAAACAGTTGAATCTTTGTATGGAACATTTAATTACACCAAGTAAATGATTTAAACCATTTAGATTTTAGTAGACTAAATATAATGTATATTTATTAAACTAAAATGTTTTTCATATTTCGTCGACTAAAACTAGACTAAAACTAAAATGATGGGGTTGACTAAAATGTGACTAAAACTAAATTGCATTTTCGTCAAAAGACTGTGACAAAAACTAAATCAAAATTTGCTGTCAAAACACTGCCACGAACTCACTAAAAGTGCTTCCTGAGTGAATTACCAACTCACTAGATTCCTTTAACTGCTTCCTATCCGTGTCATCCTAAATCCCTGGCAGAGGTACGCCCGGCTAGCTCAGTCGGTAGAGCATGAGACTCTTAATCTCAGGGTCGTGGCTTCGAGCCCCATGTTGGGCGTGTAAGGGCATTCTGTTCTTGGTGCTTTTCACCAGGCGAGGTGATGGGATGATTGTGCAGCTTCTTGGTAAAATACAGAAGGCGCAACGACTCTTAACCAATATGCGGCAAAAAGGGCTCTCTGAAAGCATCCGCTATATTGGCGTGCTGAGACGTACGTGGTTATGACTCTGCAAAGCTCTGCTGTTTCTTTCCAAATCAAGTCCGAGAAACGAGTTCCACGTCTCGTTCTGCCGCCGTCCCTCGCCCTCCTGCTGCCTCTGTCTGTCTCTGTGGCGCAATAGGTTAGCGCGTTCGGCTGTTAACCGAAAGGTTGGTGGTTCGAGCCCACCCAGGGACGCGCTAAGGTTTTTGTTCCCACATACAGCACAGCTGACGCATGTCTGTTCGGCCATCGGGACGGAGGTAGCGTCACGAGGCTTTACGCCAGAGCATGACTAGGAGCACCGTGAATGTGTAGGCCAACGAGAGGCTTCGTGACGCAACGGTAGCGCGTCTGACTCCAGATCAGAAGGTTGCGTGTTCAAATCACGTCAGGGTCACTGGTTCTTTGGGCTTGGAAGCCTTGTTAGCGATGCCTTGTGGCTGCTGTTGCATTCTGGCTTGACTGACTGCTGCTAGCTAACCGGTCGCCCTGACTTTGTTGCAGAATCAGAAGGACCTTTTTACACCTACGGGATTGTCCACTTTAACACTGTTGGACGTTTATGATGTTTTCTATGTAGAGGTGAGGTTCAAAATGTGAAGACAGTGATAAGACGTGTCGTAAAAAAGCTCCCCGCTGTACCTGCTGTACTTTTGAATTGTCGACACCCGGGACAGAACACTGTGTATCCAGCACATGTTACCTGAGGCCTCAGAAAGCACGTTACAATAGAAGGTAAATACTGTGTGCTCACTTGAATTTGGATGGTGCAAAGGGGATTAAAAGTAGGAGGAGCCCAGAAAGGCTCATAAACGAGATCAGTGGAAATTTGTTTGTCCTCCTACACAGCTGCCTCACTGTGAAACAACGGGGTATTTCCAAGTGAAAGAGCAGCCAAAAATCCCACTGTTTTCCCATAACGGGAGTTGAACCCGCCGCCTGGGTGAAAACCAGGAATCCTAACGGCTAGGCCATATGGGAGACCCCAGAACCCGACTTGGAGGGGATATGCACTTCAACTGTTTTCCAGCACAGAGGAAGCGTAGTAAAACCACACATTTGAAGAGCATCGCACAAAACTCTATATCTATCTGAGCACATGTTGACAATAAACTCGCAACAAGCAGAGGAAAACCAAGAGACCCAAAACAGCCAGGAGACAGCGATGTGCAGAGGCAATCTGACAGAGGCGGATTCTTAAACTCTCTGATTCCTAACACGTTCACCGAGGCCCGCTGTGAGCGGAGCCGTCCAAAAGCACATTGAACTCACAGTGGTTTCAGCCCACGGAAATCTTTCGTAAAAGGCGGAAGTTTTAATGCGTAGAT